>NC_139220.1:226326595-226369095 GCF_055691185.1 Crinia signifera
TCCGGTGGATTCTTCTTTTTAAGAATGTTCCAAACAGTTGATTTGGCCATACCCCTAATGTCTTTGCTATCTCTCTGATGGGTTTCTTTTGATTTTTCAGCCTAATGACGGCTTGCTTCACTGATAGTGAAAGCTCTTTGGATCTCATATTGATAGTCTACAGCAACAGATTCCAAATTCAAATATCACACCTTGAATCAACTCCAGACATTTTTCCTGCTTAATTGATGATGAAATAATGAGGGAATAACCCACACCTGTCCATGAAATAGCTTTTAAATCAATTGTCCCATTACTTTTGTCCCTTAAAAAGTGTGAGGCTCATATAGAAACCGTTGTAATTTCTACACCGTTTACCTGATTTGGATGTAAATAACCACAAATTAAATCTGAAAGTCTGCAGTCAAAGTACATTTAGTTTGGTTCATTTCAAATACATTGTGTTGTAGAGCCCAAAATATGAGAATTGTGTAGATGTCCCAATATTTATGTACCTGACTGTAAATAATAGAAGCTGGTTGGTTGCTATAGGCAACTTCTCTTGTTAGAGGAATCAATACATCCCACTATGTGTCTCATCCTTGAAGGCATGGACAGCTGTAGATCATCTTCATCGTGTGTAATCATTTGAAGACACAAATACCTAGCATGTCATGTACGATCGCAGTAGTGTTCCTACAGTATAAATTGAGGCAGTTGAGTGGGGATGTGGTCAGCATTTGTTCAGTCAGGTTCATTATACTAACACCTGTATAGAGAATGCCATCAGAAGACCGGCACTGGAACCTCGAAAAGGATTAGGATGACGATGCCTGAGATTATATCCAAGCACCGTCTGTTCCGTTGCTTATGGTCTTGATGCCAAAATAAAATCAAGTTCTTACTTGTTCTTTCTTGTATAGATGAACTTCTTGCGGGCAGAAAAAAATAAATGAATATCAATATAATTAAAAATATCTAAATTGCATTTTTTACATTTATTAGATTAATACCAACTGTTAAATGTGCTTGAATGAGCTAACTTTGACCTACTCGAGGTTTCTTCGAAACTAATCAAAGCTATTAAATATACGTTTCAAGTAGAGCCATTACAAGAAAATTACAGACACTAAAACTACTCAGCAGAAAAGACTGGATTCTGATTGTGGTCACACTCTGGCTCCAGTCAGTGCAATATCCTGCAATGCAGCTTTTACACTGAAAATATGATGTTTTACTTATTGCATTCTTGTTTTATATTACTGAAAGCATGTCAGCCCTCTTTTTTTATTTTTTTACTTTATCATAATGTTAGTATTGAACTTTTCCCCTCAGAGCCATTACGTTCAGTTTTGCTATTATAACATGTATACTCAGATTGTGCTTCAGAATGTGATAACTCACTGTGAATGCAATGTTCACTTTCTATTCTCTGTAGATGCATTATTGTCATTACGCTATAGGCATGGCTGCATGCATGAAGTAACCATATTATTTATTTAATTTGAATTATCTTAGTTGGGTCACAGATTATATAATTAAATATGAGGAGTGATTTTTATACAGGAACTTGATAAAAGCAGAGCATTGCATGCAATAATCTAGGCAGCATTGGTCACATGGGCCCTTATTCTGATTGAGTTGGATGGCTCCGAATGCGGACGGACAGCCGATGGTTGGTGGTTGCGCATGTGCAGAGGCGTATCAGTGCATGTGCGAACGCCTCACACGTCCGAACATGGCGTGAGGTCCATGCAGAAAATGATCGTACGGAACCATCCGAGCAGGGGGTGGAGAGGGGCGTGAAGGGCTGTATGGGCTCATTACCATATGCGTACGCCCCGCGTTTCATGGGCATTCCCATGAAAACGCTGGGCATACTTATGTGTAACCCGTCCATGACGCACGTGTGGGGGCGGACATATGACATAGCCGGATGCCAGCTGCCCGCTCATATCCCTGCTTTTGCACGGAGAAATGCCCGAGTGGTCTGGAGCACTCGGTGCTGCCTGACCACTCGGTCCAGCATTCGATGGTCTGCGACCTCGAATGATGAGGGAGGTTCCCACAGATGGAGGAGGTGTTCACATGAAAAATCCACTTGCGGTCCGTTCGGTCGGCGTCTTACCGCATTCGGACAGTGTGAGCGATCCATACAGAAGGCAGGGCTAAGAACACTCGGTTCCTGTCCAAAAATATGTATCCGTCCGATTCAATTAGAATAAGGGCCATGATGTTAAGGTGGACCAGTTTGGTGCAAAACGGTCCAAAACTTCTGTTCCACCAACTACTGGAATTTGCTGGATTTCAGTCATTTCTATGAGTATATGCACTTGGCTATGACCAACTAATGAAGCTCCCATTTAGCTAGGCCATGGACTGCTCTGGTCAAATAAGTCCAATGTGACAAATATGAGGCCAATGTAAGTGTTTCTGTCAGCCAATAGAATAAAGGGGGAATTCAACAGCCGGGTGAAGAGGTAAAATCTGGCTGGCATTGCAGAGTTTATACATTGTGGCAAATCGCCCCCTTTGTCCATAATTTAATTCCACCCTAAGAGTCACCTACACACTGTGGTTATTTGAAGGCTATCTGGGTTGACCTTCCATGAAGATGCAGAAACACTTTGTTGGCTGCTTGTCTAGATCCTTAGCCAGTCAATAAACATATAAAATAATGTTTAATAAAGCTTCTATAAAGCTATAGTCAGCCTTCTATCCTCTAATAAGCAGACCCCTACAAGCTTCTTGTAAGTTAATTGATTGAGACCCCACCCAGTTTAAAAAAACAGTGTCGACCTTATGATCCTTTCGACCTTCCCCATATCGACCTTATGATGTCAACCCCATGTCGACCTAATGACCCTGTCGACCTAACCCATATCAACCTTCAGTCATGTCTACCTTAATGCAAGTCTAGTGGTGTCGACCTAATGCGTGTAGACCTAATGCTTGTCTACCCAATGATCCTATTCCGTTCCTGTCCTGAAATCACAGCATATTAATTAAATAATCATAATAAATATTCAATATATAAGCATAGCTTATATTCTAAAAGTTATGTTAATTGAATATCCTATGGTTGATGACATATAGAGACGACTGTTTTGAATACTTCTATACCACTGAACCCCATGATACCCAGTGAGGCACTTAAAGAGCTATATGCACACTGTATGCGTCTGCTAAGGAAAGGGGGCGTGGGTTCTAAGGAGGGGAATGGTTGCACAGGACAGGGTGTACTTTTGCGGTCCAAACCCCTTTTCATCAGTCCGGGAGTGCTGTTGCTGCAGTGCCAGCTTCTACACATTGACAGGAGCCAGGTGCTGCTTGTAATGTTACAGTGCAGCATCCGGCTCCTGCCACTGAGCACAAGTTGGCACTTTGGAGTTACCCCTCGGTGAGTGACACCCCAGTGCGGCATGCATCCCCCACACCCCCTTGTGATGCCATTGAAAATAAAGTATATATTTATACACCAGTTTCTTCAGCATGTTTATTAGCTGGCTATTGCTGAAGATCCAAAGTAACTAAGGGGCCTATTTACCAAATAATATTTGTGGGATATCCCCAGAAAAACCTGTATTCAGGGGCATCTGTAATATTAAGTATTACACCAATGTACAATGAAGGCAGATACCTTTTAATGTATAGGCACACAATTCTAGGGGCAGTGAATGGCTATTAGCATGCTGATTGGTGGATGGTTGGAGCTATAAACCAATCAGAGTGCTTACAGCAATTCACTGTTCAGAAGTTAATAATGTGGCACTTGACTGCTGGAGGGGCATTTAATTGGTTCCCATGAATGAGTGGGTAGGGCCTCAATGCGGGTCCTAAAATGCTACTAAGATGGGTCTGCAAAAAGGTACCACAGCAGATATCTCAATATCTTCCTCTGGGTTGGGAGCATTTGGTCTACAGCATGATGGTCGACAGTCATTAGGTCGACACCCTTATGTACTTGGGAAAAGGTCGACATGGTTATAGGTCGAAAGGTCATTAGTTCGACAGGTCATTAGTTCGACAATGTCTAGGTTGACAGTTTTTACCTGAATGTCAACACAGTCAACATGGACACAGTTTAAAGTGCACGACATCCCCTTGCATTGCTCGCTGCACTCGCTATGCTTGGCCACTATTTTATTCTCCCACCACACCCTAGTGGATGGTAGGGCATGTCGGCTCAAAAAAACAGTGAAAAACCCCATGTTGATCTTTTGACTATCAACCTAGACACTGTCGAACTAATGACCTGTCGAACTAACGAACTGTTGAACGAATGACCTTTCGACCTAGAACCATGTCGACCTAGACCCATGTTGACCTTTTCCCATGTCGACCTAATGGTACCGACCTAATGACTGTCAACCATCATGCTGTAGACCAAATAACCGCATCCCCTTCCTCTGCCCATCTATTTTCAACAGTAGCCACAGCCCACACAAGTTGCAAAATATTTTAGAGTTTGGACCCAGCAGCTAACACATCTGAAGATAATATT
Organism: Crinia signifera; assembly: GCF_055691185.1. Lineage (NCBI taxonomy): Eukaryota > Metazoa > Chordata > Amphibia > Anura > Myobatrachidae > Crinia > Crinia signifera. The sequence goes on from NC_139220.1 coordinate 226,331,079, forward strand.
ATTAACCAATATAGCCTATTGGCTACATTCCAAAGAAGTTACCTCTGGAACCCTCCCTGGAAATGGCAACTGTATATGCGTTGTCAGTAGTCCATGATTGCGCAGCAGTAATACACAGGAGTTCCAATATACAGTATAAGTGAAGTGGCAGCAAATATGGTCACTTCACTACTTTTATTTTGCTTTTTGTTTTTTATACATTCAAGAGTTAAATTATTTTTTATTGCCATGACTAGAAATAATAAGATATGATAACCCTATAATGGCTATATATATTGTGGACTGAAATATATACTTGTGGTGCTTTGGCTTTCAACTCACTACAACTAGTTAAATATGATGCAAAATTAATCTGGAGCCCTATACTGAATTGAATTGATTGATTTATCCATTTTGTAGCCTGAAATCTACGTGAAATGTAACCTCATAGTTATATTCAAGCCTGTATTTCACCCAGTTTTAATCAGCCACAGAACCTCAAATCATAGGTGTTCTCCAATAAAGGGATATTATGGTAATCCTATATCAGGGTCATTTACAAATGTCCCAAGTTGATTAAGCCCAGGATTTTAATAGTACTACTTAAACATTGCTCACTTGTTTTCTAACTGCTCCAAAAAAACTACTAATAGAAAAATGTGTATCACAATATAGCTTTTAAAGTGGACATATTACTAAAAAGTACCAGTATCATTTGCAAACACATTGGGGGAAATGTAATAGGATGAGAGATTTAGAAAGTGAGAGATTTGGTAAGACATCTCCAGTTTTTTTTAAAGTGGCAATCATTTACACTGCAAAACCAAAATGCCCCTATACACCTTGATAAAGCCACTTTTATGGGCGAAACGCGTTGGTGGATGAGAGGGAGTTTGCTATCCAGCACCTTTTGCCACAGTATCTTTGAGATTCACCTTGAGACCGGACCAGCCTTTTTACCACATTTTTTGCAAAAACTTCGTCACTGCTCACCCCTAGATCTGCAGGGGTGGTTTGCAGAGTGGATCCTCTTCACACACCTGAAAAAAGGATTTACTTAACGAAGCAACCGGTGGTTACATTGGATCCATCATTATTTTGGCACCACTACAGGACATTGATAAAAAGCACCATAGGAACGGATCTCATCACCCAACAGAGACTGATACGGTACCGTGTGGACTGGCCCACTGTAATAGTTTTTTAATTTATTGTTGTTATTATATATTAATTATTTTTATTGTCAAATATTATTAAATTGTGTTTTTAATTATTGAACGATATTGGCACCTAAATATTTACTAATTATGAGAATTTAATCAGTTAGCGCGGTGTACACCTTTTCTTTGTTTTTACACTTCAAAACCAGTTTGATCTTGCAGTGTGATTGCCGCTTTAAAAAAAACTGGAGATTTCTTACCAAATCTCTCACTTTCTGATTCTCTCATCCTATTAAATTTCACCCTATATATACTAAAGCACAATAAATGAATAGAAAAGAGGCACTGCCTCAATTCACCTACAGATATTAGCCTGTTGCCTGGTCTGCAAGGTGGGAGTCCAATTTAACAGATGAAAACAGACGTGTTCATATAAAAGGGAGGAGTGACATGCTGGCCCAGAGTGTAGTGGGGACAGTAATCTATTTTAATTTTGAATTTGTTTTTCACCGCAGATGTTGCTGGTAATAACTGAGGGGCAGTGGCGTATTTATAATGGGTGCAGTGTGCTCATTTCACACGGGCCCCTGAGTCCCATGGGGGCCCATAGCATACAGACTGCACCCATTTTTTTCATACTTACCCTCTGGAGTCCCGCAATGAAGGCAGCAGCCCAGCTGGAGTCACCAGAAAAATGGCAGCCGCAATATAGTCTGAGTGCTCTACTGCTCTATTGCGCTGGGCAGCGGGACGCTGTTCCTGGCAAAAAGGAGGGGGTCCAGCTGGAGAAGGCTGCGCACAGGCCTCCTCCTCTCTTAACAATGGGAGCGCCAAGGGGACCATGGGAACGCCAAGCATTTTATTGGAGTCCCCATGAAAACGCTAGGTGTTCCCATGGGTGCAAGCCAGGGGCGGGCGGATGACATCACATGATGTCAGTTGCCTGCCCTGTCTTCATCCCAGTGCTCGCAAATAAAAGTCAGTTGAGACTGACTTTTATTTGCGATGATAAGACACATAATTTGTTGGTCGGCAACAATCAAATGATTTCTCCTGCTAGTGGCAGGAGGAGAGGAGATTTGGGTAGGGGGTGTGTATTCGGCCAGGCGACGTCTCAGGCACTCGGTAAGCTGTGATGTTCGTAGCATACCAAGTCAACCTAAATGAGGGCCTATGTAATGACAGGTCCACATATGTGGCACCCCAGCCTGGAGTACCCCGTTCACCCCAAAGCATTCTGCAGGGAGCCAAGCTAGGGGTTGCTAGGCAACCCACTTACAAAATAGGAGGACCTGACAGTATGAAGAGCCACGCCGGAGGTGTGTGATCGGTGCCGGGCCGTCGGGCTGTACCCTACAATTGACCCCGGAGGGATGGACAACTGAAGAGCGCGAAAGGAAGAAGGGGGGCGGCGCAGAGGAGAGAGAGAGAGAGAAGACAAGTCGGCACGAAGGAGAGGAGGACGGCCGTGTAGAGCTGAGAAGACCGGAGCGACGGGGAGAGAAGCCGCCAAGCCAGGAGCTGCAAGAGAGAGAAAGGCAGCGCGTGCAGCGAGAGAACCTCAGAGGGACAGCCAGCAGCCCGGAGGGGTGACTGAGGGGCAGATTTATTAAGCTTGGAGAAGAGATAAACTGGAGATAAAGCGGAGAAAAGGTAAAAGGAGATAAAGCACAGCCAATCAGCTGTGTTTGAAAAAGACAGTTGGGAGCTGATTGGCTGTGCTTTATCTCCTTTTACCTTTTCTCCGCTCTATCTCCAGTTTATCTCTTCTCCAAGCTTAATAAATCTGCCCCTGAGTGCGGCAACGCTGCGGCAATGCTGCGGCGCCCACGCTAGTGCACCCTCTGGCCGGAGAGGGGAAGCGCAGTACCAGACACAGTCAGGATGGCCAGGACGGAGCTCCGATATTCAACAGTCAGGAGCCTGCAACTCGATCCGGCCTACAGGTACACTTGCCTTGCCTGGCACCCCAGCCCCTCACCTTATTGGCCAGGCACCCCAGGCAGATACTTGACCTACCTGGTTTTGCCCAGACATCCTCCCTACCCACTGGTGCCTACAATTACCCCGTCCAGCACACGGAGTGCACTCCACTCATTCACCCCTGGGGGTTCGGCAGGTCAGCGCCCTGTTTCAGCCCTAATATTCCCTGCAGGGATCAGAGGACACAAGGCCCTTTTAGGAGGGAAGTAACCTGCGCAGTCTTATACCAGGGACATTATAGTAGGAGCTCCGGACAGACTACCAGGTCCAGCATTTGTCTGAAAGGGAACTGTGTTACCCCCAAATCCATTGGAGTTTATTCCCCTCCGGCTCAGTGAGTCCACGTGGGAGCTTACCTTACTTTACTAGTTATTGAGAGACTCTGCTGCTGCCTTTATTCAGCAAGGGATAGCACCATATTGTGGCCAAAGTTGAGATTGCCAGGCTTCACTTCCAATTTATTGTTAAGAGTTCTGGGAATTGTCTGCATCTCAGGAATACCACCAGGGAGAGTGATGACATGTCCTTGTGCACAAGGGGACTCCTTCCAGGACTTCCGTAGTAGAATACATCCTCAGGTTATATTGAATGTTTCATTTTGTCCGTATCTTCATTATCTATATTGCCTGTTGTGTACAGTAATCGAGCTACAGGAAGTGGCTAGCGGCCCCTTGTGTTGCTGGCATTGTTGAGTGAGAGGGCCAGATCCCCAAACATCCAGTTACGGTCTACGGGGAGGACCTCCTCGCTCGGTGGTGGCACGGGACACAACGTGAGCAAGACCAAGTTCGTGGTCAAATTGTTGTATGGGGATACCCCGCTAGGCTGGCGTGGAATTGTATACTATGTATTAACATTTATTTGTAGGAACTGTTTACATACAATACTACATGGAGTAATATTACCTCCCACTGATTGTTGTATTGTCATTGCTGTACCAAATAAAACTTAAGCAGTTATACCTGATCGAGTGTCTCGCATTGGTAACTAAGAAGGTGTGTCCACCAACTGACGCGGTGAAGAAACTGGGCGGAGAGACGGCTTCTAGCAACTCCAGAGGTAATCTAACTCATTCCTCCCCTGTGCTTATCACACATGTTTTGCAGATCATTTAAAAAAAAAACCAGTTTATTAGAGGAAGAGTTTTTTGATTCTGAGTGTACGTATGATTTGTAGGTATTGCAGAAATATTTTCTTTCTCTTTGCTAATTATTATTATTATCATTTTTATTTGAGACTTTTGTTTTTATGTAATTTTGTAACTCTTATAAAGAGGTGGTGCTACCCATCTCTAGTTTGGTAAGCTTATAGAAGACAGAAGAAAGGATAGTAGAGATGTTTGGATGCACTTCAGAATGAATTTTGCAATACGTCCAACTGATTATAACACAATCAAACACAAAAATGGGTACTTGTTTCCTAGCATGGCGCCTGTCGGGGTTGATCGCATACCTTAAGTTAAGGTACTTAAGGTATGCGATCGACGCGATGGACACGAGTTTCTGTCAATTACCAGACTTTATTGCCGGCAATGAGAAAATCGGGTTGATCGCGTCCATCGCATGCCATTATAATGGCATGCGATGCGAGCGACGCGATCAACGAGATTTTCCCATAGAGATCAATGTTAAATAAGCTTTCAAAGTTAAAATCGCGTTGATCGCGTCGATCGCATGCCATTATAATGGCATGCGATGCGATCGACGCGATCAACACGATTTTACATAGGGAACAATGTAAAAGGGCCAATGTGCCCGGTTTTTGAATGTATATGCCCCCTAATGGGTATTAAGTATGGTAAATGGTCCCCCATTATTAACGCCAACCCACTATTGATGCCAACCCGAAGCGTGGCGAGCGCAGCAAGCCCACGAGGGGCGGCGGTACGCGTCCTCCGACCTTTTCATACCCCCACTATCCACGTCGGCGTGGAGTTGATTTTATAAAGTGTGGTGCGCACAGCGAGCCACCGAGCCCGAAGCGTGGCGAGCGGACGCACATAAGTTCACAGGTATATGCATCCCCTCGCGGGGCTCGCTGCGCTCACCACGCTTCGGGCTCGGTGGCTCGCTGCGCTCGCCACACTTTATAAAATCAACTCCACGCCGATGTGGATAGTGGGGGTATGAACAGGTCGGAGGATGCGTACCGCCGCCCCTCGCCACGCTTCAGGTTGGCGTCAATAGTGGAGTGGCGTAAACAATGGGGGGGGATTTCACCCATGAGGGGGGGTTTGCAATTAAAATTGGGTTTGGGGGGCTTTTTACATTAGAATCAATGTAAAATTGGGTCTCAGGGACCATTTTACCTTGATTCCAATGTAAAAATCGCGTCGATCGCATCGCATGCGATTTGGTTGCATGCGATGCGATCGACGCAATTTTTCCGGCCGCGATCAATGCAATTAAAATCGCTGGCGCCGTGCTAGGAAACAAGTACCCAAAAATGTTACGTTTATTAATAAATTCTAAAGGTGTGAGGTCACATCCTCTTTGTAAAGCAATACAAAATATTATAGAAGTGCAAAAGAAGTCAAGAAATTGTGGTTAAAACTAAGATTCAGGTGCTCAATTAAGTGTGCTTTATCACATTTGTACTTTTGTACTCCTCACCGTTCTTTTGTTGGAATATCACGAGTTACTTTACGTTGCTCTTCTAGGTTCCCTGCTTGCTTTCAAAAGTAACTGTTTGTTCATACAATTATTCTTGTTCTTTAGAAATTGTATCCTTTCTATAGTAGATATACTAGATATTCTATATCCTTTCTATGTATATATCCATCTATACATTTAAAAAACAATCTGTAAACACAGATTATAAATAAATACAAATTTGCTACAGAAGGCTACACTGTGTTTTATTAATCAGAAAATGATGTAAAAAAAAATAATAAAGTTTCCCTTTTGATCTTCTGTAAAATATTGTACATAAGACACAGCTGTGTGTTACGCTCAGCTGTAATATAACCTCAATGTGCTGCAATGTTCAGAGAAAATATCACTTTTGATGCCTGAGCCCTGCAGAGATTAGATAAATTGCATAGGATCACAGTGAGTTGACACTTCGTCAGAGACTTGTATGTTTCCACTGCACAGAGAAATAGGAGGTTGGCAGGGTCAAAAAAATAAGGATCTTGTCTTATATTTTCTACAGCAGCATCACTTGAAGCAATCAAGATAATTAAGATCTAAGAGCTGCACAAATGACTCCAGCTCTTACAGTGAAATATACTCTTTATCTCAAGCCTTAGATGATATAACCTTTCCTTGGTCTCTTTGCAGTGCTGGTGCTACAAGGTACTAGCTATGCACTGATATGTAGTTTGGAATACTGAACTCCTGTACAATGTAACTACTGTACTGTATAGTCCTATGCACTGAAATGAACCAATATAACACAAACAGGGTCAATTACAAAGTAAAAAATCTGATAGCGTTCTATACATAATTTAACACTATGGCGTATGAATTACCATACAGAGGTTGACTGACATCTGTCAGACTGGGGAGATAGTCTGACACAACAGCCTAGCGCAGGACAACGAGTAACAATTCTATTTTACATTTAATAATTATGGCTGATCACCCGCATTAAATCAATATCATTCACATTTAATACATAAATTGTTTAAGCCAACCAGCCCTAACATAACAAATTAAATTATAAATATGCTTATTTTCCCTCAGCCCTTCCTGATCTCAAATTAACACATAGGGCCAGATGCACCAAGTTTCAAAAAATGATACAGTGGAGAGCGATTAACTACCAGACAATCAGCTCCTACCTGCCATGTAATGTCATTTGGGGCTGATAAATTGTCTAGTAAAATATTTTAGAGGTAAAAATGCAATGGGGGCCTCTGTATTAAATGCGTATGGGCCAGATGCATTAAGCTTCAAAAAGTGATACCGTGTGTAAAGGGCTCTGCTGTGTAGTGTGATTTGAACATCAGACACAATTCTGCTATGTAATGTGAATTGGTACTATTTTGTGGCCATGCCCCTTCTACATGAAGACACACACTTAGATATTTGGCACACACTGACCCTATTTTCAGTATGGGGGAGAGGAGGCACCAATTCTCTTTTTGGCACATGGCACTAAAATGCTGTGTTACGTCTCTGGTTTATGTACTTTGTTAGGTACTGTGGAATCCTTGTGATGCTATATAAATAAAGCATGATAATAGTAATAAAAAATGTATAGCACCATGCTACAGGCTGTGTTTGAAAAATTACAGTTAGCAGCTAACTGTAATGGTACTTTGGGTGAAATGTAATAGGATGAGAGTTTCAGACAGTGAGAGATTTTTTACACTTTGCAAAAGCTGTGTTTACAACAGTGAAACGCATCGGTTGTGAGGTGCTTATTTGCTCCACTGAGAATTCTACTACCCGCAGGACCTTGGACCCACAGGCCATCAGCCAAACCATGCCTTTTTACCCATTGCTGTGGAACTTTTATATCACTCTCCAGGAGCGACTAATGGATAACTGGCACCAATTGAAACAGGCATATTTCACCTGCTGACATCGTACAGCCAACTGCCACCTCATTACAAGGGAAGCCAACTTGCCAGTAACAACAAAAGTTATTTCTCCATTGCTCCCAGCAGATCAACACACCAACTTTGGGACAAATCAGAATCAGATTAAACTTTATTGGCCATGTATGCTTGCGCACACTAGGATTTTTTTGTGGATATACGGTGCAGCATTAAGCAGGGATGAGGGGGGGGAGGCATTACATACATTACATTGAGACATTGAATGCGAGGAACACATGCCTATCGAGCAGCACAGCGCCTAGGCAGCCATCAGCGCCACTGGTCGCTTTCGCAGCCAGGTAGTTGACAATATAAGCAGGGACAGTATACTGGCAGACAGAGAACATATACCCGCCAAGTTGCACAGCGCCTAGGCAAATTGGGTTTATACAAGTAGAACTATATCCTAAGGACTGAGTGATGGGTAAATATATTGCACAAACAAATCAATCTAATCAAGTGTAATTTATTTATATATGTATAATTATTTTATTTTTTGCATAATACATTTTTTATAATCTACTTCAAAAGAAGCGCAGCGAACCTTTTTGCAGCGTAAATGATTGCCGCTTTTAAAAAACTGGAGATTTCTTTCCAAATCTCTCACTTTCTGAATCTCTCATCCTATTAAATGTCCCCCTTTATTTCCATAAACTTTCTCTCTCTGAGGCTTAGTAGATAGGTCCCATAGCATTAATCTGTCTTTAATATATTATTAATATTATTATTAATGTAACTTACTATAATAAAGGAATATCAAAGCTGTCTGTTCTTCAAATGTCATATTTATGCAATTCATGTTTTCAGTTACAAGATTTTAACTGCTCCTTGTTCTATATTTGCTTTATCCAACACCACATGAATTTACAATCTGTTTCCCATTGAAAGCAATGAAAGAAGGCAATGAACACTGCCAACACCCAGGTAATAGTAACAGCAGAATGTAGTAAAAAATGCACTCATTCACCTCATTCACTTGCAATCAGCAAGCAACTTCACTTTTGCTCTATCTTCATCTCTTTTATCAATTTAGACAACCACAAAATTGTAACTAGATTGTGAATCATGGGAACGTCTTTTCCTCTATGTTAGACCAATCATCTAGGGAAAAAATTGCTACCTCACAAAAGATGCAGTTATGGGTCACAGAGCATACCCAACATTCTGAGTCTTCATAGCACTGGTGCTAGCTATGAACCACAATTTACTCCAGAGCTTTCAAATATAGTGGTAACATATGTTCAAATTGAGATATTACTAGGTTTCTATGGCAATGTCTGTTGATTGGCTGTGAGAGTAGTGACTTTTAACCAATCAGCTCTTACATGCAGGAACCTACGTAGGAAAAGTCATTTTCTGGAAAACACTGTCCGCACTGTATGTACGTAAAGTGTTTTTGTGTTCACATGGGGAGCTGTTATGTTTTTTTTTAAAGACCCTAGGATGCCTACTGGAACAGAGGGACGATGATTTTCATGGTGTAGGGATAAGTATGTAGTGCAAGTATGAAATAAAATAATAGGATAGTCATTATGAGTGTCTTGCGGTTTTTTAGAATCTCCTTTACAGTGGGTGTTCAAGGGTCAGCAGCAGTGTTCCCTCTAAGCTGTGCGCGCGTGCGCGCGCACACACCTCGACGAGCTTGCGCACAGACATTACAACAGAGCGCACAAAGCAGCAGTAGTCCCTTTTTTGCAGTTGTGGATTCAATTTATGTGTGTTTCACCCATTAACTACATTGTGTGCTGTGTTTTGAATGTTTAAATGTTTAATATCATTTTGAAGTAAAGTTAACACAAATGCTGAACGTCATTTTCCAGTTATATATAAGTGACGCACAAAAATTAAAATTTCCTTCCAAAGTTGCACAGCTAAAATCTTTAGCCGCACACAGCCTTCGTAAAATTAGAGGGAACATTGGCAGACCTTTGCAGTCCGGGCATTCTGGCAATTCTGGTTCTTGAAATGCAGACATACTGGGTCCAGCTTGTATGGACCTGAAGATTTGTTGTAACAGACAATACTTTTCTATTTTTTAGGCTGTGCACCCACTGCCACCAGAGATACGGAGCATAGCCCCACGCTGCAGCATAGGAATGGGAGTGTATACCCCTTTATTGTGGGGTACCCAATATTAGAGGAATCTCTAGCATTCAGCAACTATATGATAGTGCTAGTATAAGCACTTTCCATGGTGTACAAGTGTGTGTCTGAATGGGCGTGGTCTGAGACATCCACTTTTGGCATTTTTTAGATACGATAATACCATGAAATGCAGTTAACCCCTTCCCGACATTTGACGTATATATACGTCATGGCCGGGATGTACTTCCCGACACATGACGTATATACACGTCATGACTTTAAACTGTCCCCGCGTCTAGGGACGCGGTGACAGAGGGACGATGTCTGCTGTCCCTGACAGCAGACATGTCCCAGCATGCCCAGGGGGGGGCGGCGATGCCTCCCCCCCGTCGGCGATCGCTGCGATTGGCTGTTCAATGTGAACAACCAATCGCAGCGTTTTCCTGTGTTACCGGCGAATCAGACGCGAATCTGACGCTCGGTAACACAGGGATCAATCACCGCCGGGTGTGAGGGGGCGTGAGGGGGTCACCGGTGATGACCACACCTCACCCCACCTGCCCCCAAGGCTGTGATTGGTCCGTCGGACCGACGGACCAATCACAGCCATGGGGCGTGATTTAAACTAACGGTGACTGCGCTGCAGACGCAATTCCGGTCTGGAATTGCGTGCAGAGCGGTCACCGACCAATCTGTCATGATATACATACCTCATCCTTGCCTGATACTTACCTGATCACCGCTGGTAGCGTGCTGCCAGCAGCTGGATGCTTCCTGGATCTTGTCACTTCCTGTGTGCTGCTGCTGCAGTGTCATAGAGTGACAGATAGTGACAGATAGTGAGAGATAGTGAGAGATAGTGAGAGATAGTGAGAGATAGTGACAGAGAGTGCTATATTTTGTGTCTGCTGCCCCCCCCTTTTGTGCTGATCAGTATATCTGTGCTGATCAGCAACTTTTTGGGGGTGCAGGTTTTTTTTTTTTTATATATATATACCTGTCAGTTGCACCAAAGGTTGTGCTGCCTGTGCAACTGACTGCTGCCCCCCCTGCTGCCCCCCCTTTTGTGCTGATCAGTATAAATTAACTGATCAGCAACTTTTTGGGGGTGCACCCACCATTCATTCCACCAGAATCTGAGCTGCAAAATCCAAAAATCACTCCTTCCCTTCTGAGTCCTGCCATGCACCCAACTGGTATTTTTTGGTCACATATGAGGCATTGCCATACTCGGGAGAAATTGGGGCACAGATTTTGGGGTGCTTTTTCTCCTTCATACCTTGTGAAAATGAAAAATTTTGAGCCAGAACTGCATTTTTGTGTAAAAAAATGTAATTTTTCATTTTCACAGCCCAGTTGTACCAAAATTGGTGAAACCCCTGGGGGTTTGAAATGTACACTATACCCCTAGATGAATTCCCTGAGGGGTGTAGTTTGCAAAATGGGGTCACTTGTGGGGGGGTTCCACTGTATTGGTGCTTCGGGGGTCTTGCTAATGCGACATAGCACCCACCAACATTCCACCAGAATCTGTGCTGCAAACCCCAAATATCACTCCTTCCCTTCTGAGTCCTGCCATTTTTTGGTCACACATGAGGCATTGCCGTACTCGGGAGAAATTGTGGCACAGATTTTGGGGTGCTTTTTCTCCTTCATACCTTGTGAAAATGAAAAATTTTGAGCCAGAACTGCATTTTTGTGTAAAAAATTTAATTTTTCATTTGCACAGCCCAGTTGTATCAAAATTGGTGAAACCCCTGGGGGTTTGAAATGTACATTATACCCCTAGTTGAATTCCCTGAGGGGTGTAGTTTGCAAAATGGGGTCACTTGTGGGGGGGTTCCACTGTATTGGTGCTTCGGGGGTCTTGCTAATGCGACATAGCACCCACCAACATTCCACCAGAATCTGTGCTGCAAACCCCAAATATCACTCCTTCCCTTCTGAGTCCTGCCATTTTTTGGTCACACATGAGGCATTGCCGTACTCGGGAGAAATTGGGGCACAGATTTTGGGGTGCTTTTTCTCCTTCATACCTTGTGAAAATGAAAATTTTTTAGCCAGAACTGCATTTTTGTGTAAAAAATGTAATTTTTCATTTGCACAGCCCAGTTGTATCAAAATTGGTGAAACCCCTGGGGGTTTGAAATGTACACTATACCCCTAGTTGAATTCCCTGAGGGGTGTAGTTTGCAAAATGGGGTCACTTGTGGGGGGTTCCACTGTATTGGTGCTTCGGGGGTCTTGCTAATGCGACATAGCACCCACCAACATTCCACCAGAATCTGAGCTGCAAAATCCAAAAATCACTCCTTCCCTTCTGAGTCCTGCCATGCACCCAAATGGTATTTTTTGGTCACATGTGAGGCATTGCCGTACTCGGGAGAAATTGGGGCACAGATTTTGGGGTGCTTTGTCTCCTTCATTCCTTGTGAAAATGAAAAATTTGGAGCCAGAACTGCATTTTTGTGTAAAAAAATTAATTTTTCATTTTCACTGCCCAGTTGTACCACAATTGGTGAAACCCCTGGGGGTTTGAAATGTACACTATACCCCTAGATGAATTCCCTGATGGGTGTAGTTTGCAAAATGGGGACACTTGTGGGGGGGTTCCTAACTTTTAGCATCTTATGGTGCCTAGAAACCTACATGGTGCCTAAAAAATAATCTCATAAAAAGGAGGCTCCAAAATCAAGTAGGTGCTCCTTCTATTATGAAGCCTATGGTTTGGTCAACGTGCACACTAGGGCCACATATAGGATATTTATGAAAACAAAAGAATTGGGGGAATCAATTTTTAGTCACATTTCTCTAGTAAAATCTACTGTGTTCCTTAGAAAAATGTATTAAAATTGCAAATCTGCAAAAAAAAATGAAATTTTGAAATTTCACCTACACTTTGTTTTAATTCCTGTGAAACACCTAAAGGGTTAACAAACTTCCAAAATGCTGTTTTGAATACTGTGAGGGGTGCAGTTTTTGAAATGGCATCATTTATGGGGGTGTCTCACATACAAGTCCCTCAAAGTCACATCAGAACTGAACTGGTCCCTAAAAAAATCAGTGTTTGAAATTTTCTTGAAAATTTGAGAATTTGCTATTCATATTTTCAGCCTCCTAGTGTCCAAAAAAATTAAAAGGAGGCTGAAATAATGATGGAAACATAAAGTAGACATATGGTCTATGTTAGTTATTAACTATTTTGAGTGGTATGATTATTTGTCTCACAAGCAGAACATTTAACATTTTGAAAATTGCTAAATTTTCCATTTTTTTACGACATTTTGGTATTTTTCACAAAAAAACACAGACTGTATCGACCAAAATTTACCACTAACTTGAAGTACAATGTGTCACGAGAAAACAATCTCAAAATCACTGGGATAAGTAAAAGCAAAAAAAAGTTATCCCCACTTAAGTGATACCTGTCAGATTTGAAAAAAAGGGCTCTGTCAGGAAGGCAAAAACAGGCTGCGGCGGGAAGGGGTTAAAGTATGAGAAGCTGTAGAAAGTCATGATTGATCCAGGAGAAATCAAGATCCCCAAGAGGTGGATAGAGCCATTTGAACCATTGGCTTAGCTGTAAAACAACAAGTGCATTCCATAATCAATGGAAAATGACAGTAAAGGACAAGTTAATATCACTGCAAGCATCTTACGAAGATAAGGGTCTTATGTGTAAATATACCTAGGAACAAGTTATGCAGGATTAAACTAATAGTGTGTACACACGGTACAATTTGCCTCCCGATGTTGACAATATAGTCAACATCGTGTCGGCATCGCATGCAGATCGCATGCAGATCGCAAGGGTTTTAACTCTTGCGATCCCGATGCGATCCCGATGCACGCTCCCGTATCGCAAGGCAGAAAATCTTGGCTGCCTTGACTATATAGTGCAGATCTGCGCTATATAGTCAAAATTGTATGCAGATCGCATGCGCCGTGCGATGTGATCCCGATGCGATCTGACCGATCGCGTCGCACAACACATCTCACCGTGTGTACACACCTTAAGTCGATGTGAGTACAAAAATTTATAAATTGATAAAATGTTGTCTATCAACCAGCATTTGGCATTCATGAGTCAAGGTAGACAATGAAGAGGTAGCTATGACTATGTTGCAAAACCTGCCCCAAGAATTCAATTATTTTCTGGTAGTTGCACTGAAATAAAAAAAAAAACACTGTTTTAACTAACAATATTGGAGGACAGCTGCTACAATTATAGGAACAGATACATGTGAGAAATATTGCTGGAACATCTGCATTATTTGCCACAAAGTAAAACACAAGGCCTCAGATTGCAGACTAAAAGTCCAAAATGGTATGCAGAAAAAGCATTATAACAAAATTGAGTCCTTTAAATAGTCAGCTTTAAATATAGCAGACAGTTATAGAAGAAACTGTTGGTATATGGGCTTGGGGGCCCTTAGACAATTGTAGTTGCAATGGAAAAAAGGTTTTACTCAATGAGTGAATGTGAACCCATCACAGTTAGAGGAAAATGGGACAAAGTTCCAACATCATCTAAACTTGAGACAATTACAGTGAACCTAAAATATCAAACCCAAATCTGTAGTCATGAAGAAGTATTTTTTGTACCAGACTTTACAATAACTTAATTATCATCAGTATCCTAAAGGATAAAATTAAAATGCAGTAGGTATGTATATAATGCTCAATAAAAAATGGATTATAATAGCTGCTACTTTCAATGCATGTGTCTAATGAGATGGCTGATGTTAACTCAAAAACTTACAGATAGAATGGTGATAGGATTAAATAAAATCAAGGGTAAGCAATCCCATGCCGAGACACTACTAACGTTGGTGCAGACAGATGTATGTGGTCCTATGGAACATGAATAGTTTTAGTGGATTCAGGTATTTAAAAATACTAATAGATTTTACAAGGATAACCCATATGTACTCTGAAGAGCAAATAGTGAAAATATATATATTTAACAGACTACAAGAATTTAGTAGAAACTCAAACAGGTTACGCACTAAATGGAGAATTAGAGAAAAGTCCTAAGGTGCAGTCAGAGCCTCTGAAGCCTTACCACAAATTGAGGACCACCAAAGTCCTTACAGTAGTAAATATAACTGTAAAAAATGGTAATTAGTGCTAGGCTGTTTTTTGAATTTTCATTCTATAAATGTAGAGCTTTTCACGTTCTTTCTCCCACAGAGGTGTTTTCACATGTGGAAGGAAAAGATAGAGAAAACCAATGTGTCCAGTGGTGCTGATAGAAGAATGATGGTGATAGATATCAAGGATGTGTACCATTACTCACTATAAAATTAATTTGACCAGGTGAATAAAGGTATTTTTTCACTTAATGCCACATGTGGAATGGAGACCAAAAATCAATACCAGGTGATATATGCACAGATGCCAGTTTTTACTGTACGCACATTGAAAATATCGGGTAAACTCTGGTCAATGTATCTTTATTCGGTGTAATTCCATCTGTGTTGATTTTTTGTTAGAGGTTTCCCACGTGGGTATATAAAAATGAAATGGTCCCCTTAGTATTCACAAAATATATATTGCATCAAAATGAACAAAGGTATCAGGGATGTGTACCCTTACTCACAATGGATTAATTGGATAATGTAAACAGTTGCATAAAGGTTTCTTAATAGTTAGGGTCACTACATGAAAGCAAAGATTTATGCTAAATTAAAGGAACCTCGATAAGAGTTTATCTAAAATTGTCCATGTGAGTATGGTACATAACAGCATCATTGTACCTGTCATCTGGTATTGATCAATTAATTTCTACTTTCACATGGTGATTCTAACTGTAAAAAAACCTTTATGCACCTCGTTGCATTTAAGCCATTTTGAGTAAGGTACGCAACCCTGATACCTTTGTCCATTTTCATGCAATATATATTTTGTGAATACTAAGGCAACCATTTTCTTTTTATATACCCAAACAGGAGACCATCTAACAAAAAATTCAACCCAGGAGAGATTACGCCAATTAAAGATGCTTTGATGAGAGTTCAACTGATATTTTCCATTTGAGTACAGTACAAACTAGCATATATATATAGCATATATCACCTGGCATTGACGTTGATTTTTGGTGGAATTAAGTATAAAGATACCCTTATATGCACCTGGTTATAGTTATTCAATATTGAGTAATGGTACGCTATTTATAACCATAATTCATCTATCAGTACCACTGGACAAATTGGTTTTCTGTATCTTTTCTTTCCACATGTGAAAACACATCTGTGGAATAAACTACGCTTTCATGAAAAGCTCTACATTCATCCAATGAAAATTCCGAAAACTATGACTTTAAGAGTTCTAATGGAGCTGAGTTCTTCATGAAAAACTGTTTGATCAAGCATCTAATAGTGTTTATGTCAGAACAAAATGGTGAAAGTGTGAGTTCCCCCTAAGATACGTTAAACCTAAAAGCCAAAAACAAACAAGGATTTCAACAAGACATAACATAGGAAAACCCTTAAAAAGAGGTTTAGGTCTTAATTCAGATGTGATCGCAGCTGCATCCTGTGCCACAAAGTAATGATGACCTTTATGTGCAGGACTAATTCTGTAGACATCTACCAATACAGTATCCTTGTGCACTTCTGCTTCTAAGGGTAAAGCATCAGATTAAAAACATTGCCCATCTCATAAACCCTCAAATTACTCAGAAAGGCCAATTCGCATCCAGTAAATCTGCATTTAAAGATGCAGACACTGGCTTCAGCACTTCTAGAAAATGTGCTCAGATTGCAATAAGCATTGCGTGCACAGACTCAGGACCCATGGTGGACATACGTAGAATGGGCCATATGCATATGCAGTCCCCAAACCATTAGATATCCAAAACAAAAAACTGAATTAGGCCCTTATTGTAGGTCAGTGGTGTAACTATACATTTTGCTCCCCCCTGCCAAAATGTTTGTCCGTGCCCCCCCCCCCACACACACACACACACACACACCCGGCATAACGGAGAAGCTGAAGCAGGTGAGAGGAAAAGAGACCAGCAGACACTGCTGCTTCCCTTGGCTCCAACACATCCCAGGCTGACCTAGCATGCCCATCCGCCTGCCCATCCTGTACACAGTAGCCAATAGCCGGCTCTGTGTACAGTCAATTGAATCAGTGGGGGGATTTGTTGTCTCTGCCATGGCCGCACCTGCGCTGGGACTGACTCGCCTCTGGTGCTCGGCCAGTGGGCAGCGGCAGGCAGCAGCATGTCAGTGCGTCGAGCGGGTGTCGGTGCCCACACAGTCTCTGCTGCCACTTGCTTCCCCAAACGGCAGCTGAGGCTGCCTTACAGTAGTTACGCCACTGTTGTAGGTAAAAATGGATGGGAAGTGTTTCTTGTATAGATCTTAATGGCTGCAATATTGCCATTGGTTCTGTTCATTTTAAACATTGGGATGAGCAATTATTTCCTTATTTCATGTTTTATCTGAACCCATAAGAAAGAATTTTTCTCAATTTACTCTTATGTTCAACATGTGGAAAGAAATTTGAACAGTAAAGAAATCTATTTGTCTCCTATAAACCTTGGACTGGACAGCTCAACACCCATTAATAAACCCATTCACTGATATGTCCACTATAAAACCTAATAAACATGCACTGGATTTACTGTACATGAAAATATCTGATGAGCTTAGGTCTGTAAGGTCTATGACGGACTGCTCTGTATTAGCTACATTTTATATTTTAGATCATTATCATTTTACTTTAACTGCTCTATGAATTTGTAGTCAGCAAAAAATATATTAAAACATTTATGACATATTTAAAATTCTTGATTAAAACATGTATTAAAAGAAGTAACCTTCAAAGTAAAAAAAAAAAATCAGACAGCTTCAAGATGAATGGTACACCGTGTTTGCAATGGGGAGAGTCTATAAAAGTGGAAGGTACTTGTTTCCTATCAGGGCGCCCATCACGGGCATCGCATGTACATCGCATGCCATTATAATGACATGCGATGCGACCGACGCGATTACCGCGATTTTACATAGGGAACAATGTTAAATGTCCCAATTGACCCGATTTCACATAGGGAACAATGTTAAATGTCCCAATTGACCCGATTTCACATAGGGAACAATGTTAAATGCCCCCCCAATTGTTAACGGCACTCCACGATCAACGTCAACCCGAAGCGTGGCGAGCACAGCGAGCCCGCGAGGGGCGGCGGTACGCGTCCTCCGACCTTTTCATACCCCTACTATCCACTAGGGCGTGGAGTGAGAATAGAATAGTGTGGCGAGCGCAGCGAGCCACCGAGCCCGAAGCGTGGCGAGCGCAGCGAGCCCCGCGAGGGGACGCAGATACCTTCACAGGTATCCACATCCCCTTGCGGGCTTCACAGGTGTCCGCGTCCCCTCGCGGGGCTCGCTGCGCTCGCCACGCTTCGGGCTCGGTGGCTCGCTGCGCTCGCCACACTATTCTATTCTCACTCCACGCCCTAGTGGATAGTAGGGGTATGAAATGGTCGGAGGACGCGTACCGCTGCCCCTCGTGGGCACGCTTCAGGTTGACGTTGATCGTGGGGTGGCGTTAACAATTGGGGGGGGGCATTTCACACTTCAGGGTGGGTATTTGGGGTCTGTGGGCCATTTAACATTGTTCCCTATGTAAAATCGCAGTAATCGCGTCTGTCGCATCGCATGCGATTTGTTGTCAGCATCCGACGCGACCGACGCGTTTTTTTTCCTTGCGATGCCCACGATCAAAATCGTGGGCGCCCTGATAGGAAACAAGTACCAAGTGGAAGGATCTGCGAATATTCTTAAAAATAACATCCCATCTTCAATAGAACTCCCATTTTAGTAAATTTACCCCTAAAGTTTCAACCAGGCAAGGAGTGATATAATGATTACAATAAATATGTTTGCAAAGTGCTGCATAATATATTAGTACTATTTTACAAAGGCAGAAAGGGAGGTTCAGTGGAGCACAGCAGTGTATTAATTAGAATAGAATAGAATAGAATAGAATCAACTTTATTGGCCATGTATGCTTGCGCACACTAGGAATTTTTTGTGGATTTTACAGTGCAGGATCAACCAGGGAGGGGGGGGGGGGGGGACATTACATACATTAAATTAAAACATTATATGCAGGAAACACATGCCCGCCGAGCTGCACAGCGCCTAGGCAGCCATCAGCGGCGCCACTGGTCGTTGCAACAGCCGGTAGGTAACAGTATAAGCAGGGACAGTACAATATCACACAGGGAACATATACCCGCCGAGCTGCACAACGCCTAGGCAGCCATCAGCGGCGCCACTGGTCGTTGCAGCAGCCAGGTAGGTAACAGTATGAGCAGGGACAGTACAGTTAACACATAGGGAACAAATACCCGCCAAGCTGCACAGCGCCTAGGCAGCCATCAGCGGCGCCACTGGTCGTTGCAGCAGCCAGGTAGGTAACAGTATGAGCAAATACATTGCAGTTATGGCAGAGATAGCTTAGACAGTACAGTTATCACACAGGGGACACAAGGTTATATATGGTTGAGTGCACAGATCCTAGGCAGCCATTTGCGGCGCCAATTGCAGTGGTGGTGATGGTGGTGGGGGGAGGGGGGGAGAGTCACTGAGGCCTTAGGAGAGACAGTGAGGCCTGTGGCTGGAGTTGGGCTCCCGCATCTGCTGGTGATGGCTTGGTGCCTTGCTACATGCAACAGTGACAACTTACGTCAAGTGGTATACAGGGGGTTATTCTGGTTGATAGCAGTGCTGCATGTCATTTTCAGCCTGCCCGCCATTTGCATATGCTGCTGGCCCCCCATTTGCAGCCCGAATTTGCCTGCATGGCTGCGAATGGAGCCAGTTCTGGTTTTAGAAATTCAGGGGCCAAAAAAGTTGGGGTTCCTTGTAATTTTTTAAATTAGCACCAGGCTCAAGGGCTGTCGCTGGTACACAAAATATGGGGGACAAAATGCATAGGGGTCCCCTGTATTTTGTGAACCAGCACCAGGCCCAAGCAGCCATCAGGGTAATGCCACACCTGGGGAACTTTTTATAAAAGTCCCCCCCGGCCAAAGCATTATCCCCCTGACCGGTCAGCTTGGGCAGAGACCCTGGGGGAGTGGGGACCCCCCATTAAAGGGTTCCCTCCCTTTAGGATTAACCTTGCCTTGCCAGGGCAGAAGCCTGATCTGTCTCCGATGCCTCAGGGTGGTGGTCACCGAGCTGATGGAATTGGTGTAAATATAGAATTATCTATTGGGTTCTGCTGTGAAACTATGAGTACCAGCAAGCCTTTACCACCTACTGGGACTTGGAAAACCACAAGTCCAAGCATGCAGGGCATTAATGGCCACGCTGGCACTTTGAATCAAGATACTGTAGGTAATTGTCACTATGGAGGTTATTCTGGTTGGTGCGTAAATTTCCGAATTCTTTCAGAGCGGGCCGCACGCCACGCTGTGCGGACATTGTAAGAAGAAACGCCCACAGGTCCTCCGCATTCAGACGGACTTACACTTTAAAAAGAGGGCGTGTTTACGGACTACATCCAAACCTTGCGTGTGCGGTGGACACACAAAGATTCTGCATGGTCTTACAGCACAAGAACGGACGTGAAGCTGCACGTACGCACCGATGCGGTGTATTTCCGCAAAACATACTACTATCATCGGAACTCATACCTCACACACATCACACACTTATGCAATTAGGCTACCTCATTAAAAAGGGATTGTTTTTATTGGTCATCAATTGCAGTGTAAATGTGTGTAAAAAATGCAGCCGTGCTTTCAGCATATATTTGTGTGTTTAGTAATGGTCCATTTAGGCTGCAATGGTTCCAATTGAAGCAATGAAAAGAGTGTAATTAATGAGTAATGAGTAGAGGAGTGGATTGTATTGTGTTCAGCTGACAGTGGTTCAGGTGCGGCCGTACTAAACGGGCGATCCGAATGCCTAGTGCATGACCGAGTGGTGTCCGCAAAGTGAAACTTGCTTATGAAGACCGCATATTTCCAGCCTGTTGGTTCGTTTGCAGTCGGTGTTCTATCCGAATGCACGCCTACCAGAAATAGTGCACTCCCTCGTGTACGCCCATATTTACGCCCAGTTTAGCCCACTTTGAAACTACGCCTCTGTGTAGTTCCGAATGACGCCCATATTACGCCCATGTTTCACGAGTGAATGCGGTGCACATTTCTGTACGGTATTAGTGAGAACGAGTACGGAAACCGTGCGTGGCACATGCGCATAGCGTTGCCCACGCATGCGCAGACGGCTAAAAAACACCATCCGAAAGAATTCGGAAATTTACGCATCGACCAGAATAAGGCCCTATGTATGGGGGGGTGTAATAAAGTTATACTATTCTGGTGTGTATATTTCTTTATATTTGGCTATTGGTTCTGCTGTGGAACTAAGAGGCCCAGCATGGCCGAAAATGCCTTGCATGCTGGGACTTTTGGTTCTCTAAGTCCCAGTATGTGGGGAGGCTTGCTGGGACTTTTAGTTTCACAGAAGAACCCATTAGTTAACTCTATTTTTACACTAATTCCATCAGCCCAGTGACCTCCACCCTGGGGCATCCGGGACAGACCCAGGTTTCAGCCTGAGTAGGGTTAATCCTGGAGGAGGGACCCCTTTATAGGGTCCCTGACTGGTCAGGGGATAATGCTTTACCGGGGGAGGGGAGGAGTTTCTCCCATCTGTGGCATTACCTTATTAGCTGGTTAGGCTTGGTTCTGGTTCACAAAATAGGGGGAACCCCTATTTTGTCACTCATATTTTGAGAACCAGGGCCGGCCCTTGAGTCTGGTGCTGGTTTTATTAATAACAGGGAAACCCTAGGTTTTTCTGGCCCCGAAAATTCTAAAATCAATACAGGCTCTTTAAGCCCAAGGCTGGTTACGTCCATGGGTTGGACCTCGCATAATACTGAAAAACTATTTATTTGTTTTAAAAAAAAATTTTTAACGCTGCAGCCTGCATGGATCTGGCTGATCCGCACATGCTGCCAACTTGTATTTACATTTAGCACCCATAGATATGGCTGCCAAATATGAATACAAATACAGCGGTATATGGCATTGGGCAAATCGAAACTGTAAATACGTCAGATTAGTAAATCTGACCGATTTGCAAATTGTATTTTCCCGAAAATACTGCCGATATTGGTTGTATGAATTCTAACCCGGCATTAGCAGTATTTCTGGATCTTAGTAAATTTCCCCCAATGTGTCTTTGTCTGAGCCAGTAGCTGATATCCAACCGACTGTCCATCATTGGCTAAGAGCAGGTATAAAACCGTCATCATCATCTACATCATATTTTTAGATTGTTAAGGAGATGTCTATAAACCTTATTTTCCGAATTTATAAGCACACCAATAAAACAAACCACAAGCAGAAAGGCAATGGGTGAAATTTAATGGGATGAGAGATGCAGAAAGTGAGAGATTTGGTAACAAAACGCCAGTTTTTTTAAAGTGGCAATCATTTACACTGCAAAATCCAACTGGGTTTGCAGTGCAAATGATTGCCACTTTAAAAACACTGGAGATTTCTTACCAAATCTCTTACTTTCTGAATCTCTCATCCTATTAAATTTCACCCAATATGTCCATTTAACCAACATAAAAAAATATTTATTTACTCAGATATTTTTGTATGGAAGACAACATAACAAAGCGACTCTTCTGATCCAGATTGGATAATACATTTCAATCACATGCAACCTTATGGACTGACTTATTTTTTTAAATAACCAGCAATGGGGACCGCAATTGGAGCAGATCAAATGGAATCACTGTAAATTTGGGTCATCATAGACAAGTACAAATGGCATGCTTGTATGCCCAGTTACATACGACCAGATGTCTGCCGAGCTTGCCATGTGATCGAGTGAGTTTCCCTTTATGTAATGGGGCAGTGGAACCATGGCAATCTTACCAGCATTGTAGGCCCTGGGCAAAGGAAAGCACTGGGTACCCATGAATAAATAAAAATAAATCATCTTACCCTTCTTGCAGGCTAGCACTCTCTCTCCACATGCTTCCATACAGTGAATGGCGGTCAGATCTCTAATTGGTGAACACCTCCAGCCATCTACCAATCAGCATGCTGACAGCCATTTACTGGCTGTAGGCTAGGATGTAGGAAGAGAATGCTGCTTAGCCATTCTGATTGTGTGTCATTTTAAATCAGAGTAACATTCAATCTCTCCCAAGAAGTTCCAGTGATGCCAGCCTGGTGGGGGTGGAGCAAATTAATCACCTGATGAGGGCACCTAGAATCATGGGGCTCTGAGCAGCTGCCAGGGTGCCTATACGTTAAGATGGCCCTAAGCGGCATCCTTCCCTTCACTTCGCAGCAATGATATGATTTGAGCTCATACTATTAAAAATAAGATCTATTTTCCTGGGGACTCTTATATGTGGCATAATGTGAATTAAGGTACAGCTATGTGGCAGAATATGATTTAGGAGCACTGCTGTGGTGAGTTCCAAATTTTAAATCTACTGAGGGTGGAAAGAAACAGGTTACTGAGGTAAGGGAGCTGGAGGGATTGATGAGAGATATGATGATTTGGAGAAGAGTGGGTTGCTCGTGATACTGCAAAGATCGGGTGGATACGAAGAGAGGCGGTATTGATCACATTATTAGTGCTAGACATACCTCCTGAGTGGTGCAAGACATGCCCCTGTTTGGTACTAGACATGCCACATGATGGTTCTAGACATACCCCCTCAGCAGTGGAAGACATGCTGCTGGGAGGTACTAGAAATACCCCTTGTGTTGTGCATGACATGCTCCTGGGTGGATTTATACTGTACATGCCCCTTGGTAGTGTTATACATGCATTTGGGTGGGGCATTCCATGCTACCTGTATGGTGCTACACATGCCCTCTCTGTGGTGAAAGACATGCTGTTGGGTGGTACTAGACATACCCCTTGTGTGGTGAATGACATGCTTCAGGGTGGAGGTATACATTCCCCTAGGTGGTGCTATACATACAATTGGGTGGTGCATGTCATGCTACCTGTATGGTACTACACATGCCCTCCCAGTGGTAACAGACATGCCACTTGGTGGTGATAGACATTCTCCTGGGTGGTGATAGACATACACCCTGTGCCGTGCAAGGGGCCCATTAATCAAAAAATATTTGCAGCTATTCCCTGAAAACACCCATTTTCAGGGTTAGCCAAATATTAAGTATCCCTGCAATGTATGTATGTAATAGGGACTACAACAGATATCCCTGATACCCCTCCATTCCCGCAGTAGCAGCATCCTCCATAATTTTCTATGGGAAATCGGCAATGCAATACTGACAGATTTACCAATATCGGGAATGTGAAGCTACTGGGCTATTCACCACATTTCCAGCTGGCAGTGGGTTCCCCCAGATACTCCTTTTCCTGTGTATACTCTATTCCCCCAGAACCCCCATCAGAAATGGCTTTTGTGCCTGTGCGGTCAGCCTGATGGTGCACATGCAGCACCCCTAGCAGCTCACTAAGCACCTCACAGAGACAGGCTTCTTTCTGAGCCCTGGTCCCTGTGGGTTCCAGATGATACATGGCATTCTGCAATGTGATCTTGGGCAGTAATATCATGCCCAGATCGCATTCCAAATGGGATCAATGATAAATGGGCCCCTCAGTCACTGACACTTATCAGTGACAGAGAAGGACAATATCACAAAGGGATAGTTTGCAGTACTACATCCAGGTGTAAAATAATCTGCTAATAAACATACTAATTGTATGTGGGTGATACAGAAATTTTATTACATATTTTATCTCTTGAAATATTGTCAATGTTAAGCTGTCTAGTAAAACTGTTTTGTAAATTTGATATATATTAGAGAATTATATGATTGTGTTGTTTCTATAATGTGTCACTATAGAATTCATTTTTATTTGATAATCAATAGAACAAAACTCCTAATGGAGAACAACAGAGAGGGCTTTCGTACAGTATATAAGTAACATAATGATATGTTGAACACCGATGAGTTTATATGATTAACCTTTTTAATAAACCTTTCCAGAAAATATCTTGATTTATCACAATCTATTATTCCAATCCAATTTTTGCTAGGATCTTTACAGTTAGAAAAAATCTTTTCAATTAAAATGAATGGAGGCTAATATTTTATTCAGATATTAGTGTAGATCTCTAGAGTGTCTCCATATGAGAACCTTTGCTCTTTCTTATAAGGAGGTATATATAATTCTAGGCGTGCAGTAGACTAGAGCGGGAGATTGGGGGCTTTGGGGAAATGGTACATTAGTCAAATAAATTAGTAAATTGCACCCAATGCTACATTTTGCCTTTGCCTTCTCTGTAGGTGTACTCTGTGGTGGTATACATAGGTCGATGCATGTTACAGTTACAGAGATAGGACAATAGGTTTTTGTTTGTAATTTTGTTCCCATACCTAGTTAGTGGTTTTCAGGCTCTCATAGGGTTTAGGAAGGACATGTACATTTCTACAGGTCTTAAGACATTACACCAGTGGTTCCCAAACTTTATGAATCACGGCACCCTAATTTATCATAATATTTTTCAAGGCACCCCTAGGCCAAAAGTTTGTTACTGAGAGTTTCAGAAAAAATATAAAATTAAATAAGTTGTGATTAAATTGTATCCTTAGGTCCAGTTATATGGTGAGGAACATGATTCACTTCTGTTTACTCACATATTTTATAATTGGAAGCCATGAGCACTGATTTTGCCTATTTCATTGGCCATGAAAAATGTAATTGGTTCTGGACCACCAATCTGAGGCACCCCTGCAAGTGCTCCGACGCACCCCAAGGAGCCTAGGCGCACAGTTTGGGAACCTCTGCATTACACTGTAAAGATGGCCATACAGAGGTCGCTCTTGTCGGAGGCACAAGATGGATTTGTGATACCCTTGTACTCTCCCGGCAGCTACTCGGAAGGGCTACCTCCGATTTAGCACTTGATGTGCCATTTTTTACATGCGATAAAGCGCATGTGATTTATCGCATGGAAAAAGACTCCCAGGGAGTTGCTGGGGGACTTCAAAAGAAAATCGGATGTGATACATCGCGGATTTTAAAAAGCACCCGCAATGTGCCGCTGATGGTCTGATTCCAAATTTATCGTATGTGCTGCACATAAGATCTCCAGGCTCCGATCCGATGTGCACAGGAACAAGCACCGGATCAGCCCTGATGTCAAACACCTCCGATTTAGGCCGATTTCCCCTAAATATCATCCCAATTCATCGGAATCGGGTGAAATCTGCCCAAATCAGACCTGTATATGGCCAACCATATTTGATATATTTAAATTAAAAACAAAACAGTTATTTTTACTATTAATACCAGCAACCTCTTTACTGCTATAGACTGCCACGTTCCGACATGAAAATGATTTATTTTAGCCTAAGTAACTCTTCATTTACAATATTTCTTTTATTTCTAATATTCGTCTATGTCTTCATTTCACTTTATTTTCTATTATTGGCCTATGTATTTGCTACTCTTCTAAATGTCATGTTGTATACTTAGAGAAGATTTATAGCGACAGTATATATATATATATATATATATATATATATATATATATATATATATATATATATATATATATATATATATTACAATGTCCACACACAATATTCACGTAAAACATTCCAGGAAATGTGTGTTGATAGCTAGTACATTGCTTGGCACATGTCCATTAAGCATATGTCCAGCCATGGCTTGATACAACATTGCTTATTAAGTGAAACCCTACAGAGATTACTTATTTTGAGCTAGAAGAAAAAGCTTTCCAAAAGAGCTGATATAGCAGTCAGCTATTAATGGGAAAAGCATTTACTTTAGATTAAGAAGCGTGTAAAGGAGAAAGGGTCCTCTATAGATGGCTATTAGGGATGTTAGTTAAATATTTATAATGTCTAAATTAGCATAGTGAAAGCCCAATTCATCAATTTGTTCTGGTTTGTTTGTAAGAGAGAGAGAAAAAAAATCTCTGAGTGCCCTCAGCAAACAAACTGGTGGTCAGCAGCCGAGTACAGGACTGCATTGTGTTATCATTCCGCTGCTGTATTTAGTGTGTACCTGCTTAAAGAAACTTGTTATACCAATTTACCTTGCAACCAAGGTCAATAGTAATAAAATATGTACAGCCTGGCCAAACTGCTTGTAGATAGATGATGATTATGACGGTGGTGTCAATGAAACCCATGATAGAGTGTATAATAAAATGAGATTGATTGAAATACAGACACTTGATAGGTGCAGAACATATTTCATATTTGTTTCACTTTATAAATGCATCACTCCAATCACCATGGGGCGTTAGTGCTGCTGAGCTCTGGTTACATGTTGTATATCTGGATTGGTGGGTTCGGTATCAGCTGACTGCAGACTGGTAGAGATCATATTATCAGTACTGTTCTTTCTGGCATATGCCTTACTGTACATTGCTAAGGTGCATTTTTTGCACCGTTACCTTCAAATACACACTTTGTCCACTACATGCTTATGATGATGATGATGATAATAATATTTATATAGCACTTTTCTACCAATAGGAATCATAGGGCCTTATTCTAGTTCACTCTTTCTGACAAAATCCTTCTTACATGGACAAAACCATGTGCACTGCAGGGGGGGGGGGGGGCAAATGTTACTTGTGCAGAGAGAATTAGATTTGGGTGGGGTTTTACTTCAAAGTGAGATCTATATTGCAGTGTAAAAATAAAGCAGTCAGTATTTACCCTGCACAGAAACAAAATAACTCACCCAAATCTAATTCTCTCTGCACATTTTACATCTGCCCCCCTGCAGTGCACATTGTTTTGTCCATCTAAGAAGGATTTTGTCAGAAAGAGTGAACTAAAATAAGGCCCATAGTGCTTTACAATAGCCCTCTGCTCTTTGAAAAAAATGCAGCTCTGATGCACTGGAGCAAAGTCTAGCCAGATGTTTGTAGTGACAACTTGGTCATGGTGTATGTGTGAATATTGACAAGAGTGCCGCCATCTTTACACACAGACACCAACTTATCAGAGCCCTGCCAATGTGTGCACTAAATATATAACTGTTAATAAATAAGCAATAACAAAACAATTACATGGACTAAACAATAACAAAACAAATGCATTCACTTTCTTAAATGACTCTCTATAAGTAAGACACAGTATCGAGAAAAGTTATTTTATATTATTTAAACATAAATGTTCTGCTTTCAGTTGTAAAATGACACCATGAAACAGTCAGCCTATACCAGCTTCTAGCAACGCTTTTTGAGCAATTTACAGTATATACAATATTTTCCTATATAAAGCACAGACGCCCCACATCTCACACCCTGATCCGGAATGGTTAAGCTTGTGAGAGCTGGGGGTGTCATATTTAATAGACACTTTTTGTAATACTGAATTTTTAATCTTAGCAATACTTCCTAGCCCATTACAGCGACACAAGGCTGAACCAGCTCAAACGCTGGAGATTAACCCCTGCCACCAAGGGCAAACAAAAATGCAGCTCAAAAGAAATCAAGGACAAGAAAGAATTGATCCTCAATGCTAATTTTCCAAATGAATCATAATTAAATGTCTTGGGGACTTGTTAATATTAATAAAGCACACTAAGGGTGTGATAACGTTAATAATTCATGATCAATGCCATTTATGTAAAGCTGAATCTCATACTGATACTCTGTACTGGGGATCATTGCTGGCTGGCACACTTGTGCACTTATAATGTAGCCTTCATGTCTGCCCTTGTATTACAGTGTATAATATTGTCTGTGTAAAGCATCCCAGATTCCACAGTGTGGGCAATCCTGCAGCTTCTCTCCTGATGAGAGGGCACTGGGGTTTGTCAGGCCACTGCAAGTGTGTGTGTGTGTGTGTGTGTGTGTGTGTGTGTGTGTGTGTGTGTGTTGTGTGTGTGTGTTGCTTCTAATTGCCATCGCCCTGTTTAGAAAGCACACATAATGGATTTAATCCCCATCATGTAGTAGAGAAGTGATGTCTACTCCTAGGAGGGATACTGAGTGCTAATGACTGATGCCCCTGTTGGTCTCTTGTAAGAGGTTCTTAGCTAAATCCAGCCCCACTCACTGGGCCGGCTTCATGGCAGTGTAGAACATTTAACATTTGCAATTCTGTGTTTGGAGGCAGCAGGACGTTTTGTCCTGGGGTCACTGACCCTGTGCTCCCCGATCCGCTGCCTTGAAACCTTAATTGAATGACAGATGGTCAGCTTAGAGAGCCAGAAGCCCTAGAGTGTCACTTGCCTGTAGCAAAGAAAACCAAGTCGCTATTTGTTTCTCCAAAGAGCCCGATCACAATGTATATTTGGCCGGGCGGACGTTGACCCTTGTAAATGAGGTTTCCTGGAACTGACCTTGGTCCCTGCCATGTGGCCGGGGCGCAGCCTTACATCAACCCTCACCCCACTCAGCACCTTGCTGGGGGTAGCAATCGGCTAATGCAGTCGTGACCCAAAACTGCATCAGGAGCTGGATGGAAAGGAATCATATTTCCAGCATTAAGAGGCTGCTTTCCCTGAGAGGTCATTAATTGCAAGTCACTGGGCTTGTTATTTCACATTTATTTTGTTTTATTTTTACAGAATGCTAGATACCATTTATCTTGCTGATACAGTTCATGACTGCCATCAATTCACACACGTCAGTATTGTTAGCCAACAAGCTCTCTGCCCCCAAATAACGTCACTGCCCCCCTTTGCTGCTGTATTCTTCTTGCATCACCTTCTGGTCCCTCCCTTTGTATACATGACTTAACTGCAAATTCAGCCTGCAAGACCCAACAGAGCAGAGAGCAGGCGATTCTCTCCTATCAGGAATATCATGGGCACGTGATGCTTCATTGTACAGAGTATATGCATGGGACTGTAATACTATATATATATATATATATATATATATATATATATATATATATACATACATACATACATACATACATACATACATACATCAAAGTCAGTCCGCGCATGAGGACTTTTTCTATATTTCTACAGACAATATTCTATATACAGGGTAATACAGTGGTCTGGGACTGGGGAGGGGAGTTGGTGACACTATACAGGGAAATATAACAGTTTTCTCTTCCCTATATCTATCATGTGATCACCATAGATCACCATATCTATTCATCATGAGATGTTTCATCTACTCCATTCTCCCGGTATTGGATTATTGCAGAATTCATTTCTGTGTAAATGTTAATTGCCAATAATCATCCCTGTGAGATGGAAGAATTATGGTTATTTGCAGAAATGTTTGTTGCAATGGTGGATGGGGTGAATCTGGGACCAGTGTGCTCTTCCCTAATGGATCCGGTGCTGCCTGTATAATGTGATGGGGTGTATTGCCATGGGTGATATACAGGGGGATGTTATGTCCTTAATAACACTGTGCAATTTATTCATGCAGTGTCCACACCTCTGGACATTACCCACCCAGCACATAGGATCTGTGAATTAGGCGAGGAAAGGTCAGGGGGTCAGTAAGATAATATGACCACATATCCTAAAGGTCACTGCATTCTCAATTCCATTCTGGTCCATTGTGTTGTCTTTAATGTGAGGAATGGAGTGATCGTGGGGGACAATATACAGGTGATTTTGATGGATACGACTAATTACATTGGACGTGTGTTTGTGATACATAGTATAAAGAGATAGTCCTATGTAAATATACGTAAGTAGCTGGCCAGTGCTTTATCTCTCTCCATGAAATGTATATTGGGATGAAAACTTAACGGGAGAGCTTGCACTGGCGATAAATAGCATTATTCTAGTTAGTAATAGACAATTATGATATTAGGATTGAGGTTTTGTGTTATTATTAGCCGGCATAATAGCATCATTATCCCGTATAAAATAATGCTATACATACATGTATAGACTATTCACTTGAGGTGGTAATACTTTGTTACAGGATAACATATAAGGATGGAATGGGCCAAATTGTAATTCCAAGTTGACAACGTTTGCTCATTTCCAAATGCAGTATGTGTGTGATCACCTCTGTGGGCAATTCTAATGCAGCAGATATAATATTGTTATTGTGATTTTTCATTGTACATACAATTCCACCAGCATACCTTCTGCTTGGAGGCCTTTAGTGATATTGGCCTGGAGATACTGCAATTGGAAGCTCTCTACAGATCTGTGTGCCGTGCACATTGCCATGCTAAAGCTTCCTATCCCTTTAAAAATAAGAGCTGTGATTCCTGCAATCACTGGTGTTACAGTAAAAGCATATTGATCCGCAGCCCATATTGCATGAACAGGAGGACTCAGGCAGCAAAACCTAATCAACTTATTTCAGTGTAAGCATTTAACCATTTATAAATGTTTTATTTCTGCAGAACCACTAACACCTGCTGCCTAATAAATACCATGTAATGTAATCTATCCACACCCAGCTAAATGATAAGCAGCATCCATAGCTTTCTGGTTTTAATTAGAGCCTGAGATCTTGCTCAGGGAAGAAGGCCCAGCTGAAGGAAGCAAATGCAACCTTATGCAGAGATAGCTGACATCAACTTCCGCAGCAAGTCCAGATCGAACCTTTCGATTGTAACTGAAACAATTTGCATACTGATTCTCTTTCATTGCCTTCCAGATCCATAACAAGGCAGCCGGCTATTCAAATGCAAGAAGCATCCCTAAATGCAAGGCAGGCTCACCCAAAGAGCAGCTACACAGAGCTACTGACTGAGAATATGAGAAATAGCACAGTGCTCAAGATGTATGTATGTCTGTGTGTGTTTGCATATATATATATATATATATATATATATGCACACATACATATGCACATATTCCTTTTATATTTTTGCTGGATACAGTATTTTTCTTCTACAAAATATGGAGGACTTGAGTCCATGACTGGAAATCAGGATGGAGATATGGAGAATGAGAGATGCTGAGCAATGTTTTGATCTCAAGTGGAACAAGAGGCTGTTTTGCAATGGATACTGCACACATCTGCTGAAGAGGGAGAACTCAGCCCACCAGATGCAATAGGAAGATGGTACATCTCAGCCTGTGTGCCCTGTCTCAGGCTGGCGGAGAAACGATTTCTTCTAGATTTTTTTTTCTCCCCCATGAATAAAATGAGTTCATATATTCTTGATGTTTGGTGTTTTCTCTGGAATGGACAGATCTCCAGGCAATGGCTTTCCTACTATCATTTAAAATTATTCAGATAGATTTTTTTTTCCTAGGGGCAAATCTAGGATGCAAACCTGCCTGGGATGTCAAAGAGGCAACTTGCCATGAAATCTGCTAATGTGCTGCGGATCACGGGGGTAAGCAGATCTAACTGGAGAAAGGAAGCAATGGGAATTAAAGCACACCTTGAATGAACTCAGGCTGAGGAAAGTGTAGAGGTGACACTAGGCGCCCTGCTGAGCTTAGTGGGCATGCAAACAAGCTTTAATGCTCATCAGAAGGTCAGCAGGAGCGTCACAGCCTAAATTCTGCATGTTCTGTGCTGTGGGGGTCATCCTCTGTACAGCCCGGTGCCACTAGATGGATGGGGGATGCAGCTCTGTTATTTATACATACGTGGGATGCATCCAGCAGGAGATATATATACATACATACAGTATGTGTGTATCATGTATGGCTGCCCCTGTCTGCTGGAGGGCACACGCCCGGTTTGTGATGATACAAATACCATGTGTTACTGTATGTGTATATTTCTCATGTAATGCTGAACACAAGAGGGAGGTGGCTCCTGTATAAAAAGCGCAGAAAGAAAAACAACTTCTGCAGAGTAGATTTTGCTGCTGAAATCTACGATTCGGTGCATGGTATTCTGCAATACATACAGTGCCACGATATCAGTCTATATGTGTGGGACGTTAGCTGCATTTCAGCGAATTTAGCTCATCTTAGAATGACAGTACATTCCTAGTTTACATGGTCACCTGTAATGGTCTCACCGTAACACAGGGGATCTGTGTCTGTGGTGCTAAGAACGCGATGAGACCGAGGAACTATAGTGTAGGAATATGCAAATGAAACATAAAGACAACAGGGGATGATGGAAGGCTAATTCAATTATTTGCATTATATATATATATATATATATATATATATATATATATATATATATATATATATATATATATATATATATATATATATATATATTATATAGATAGATAGAATAGAGAGATAGATAGATAGAATAGATAGATAGATAGATAGATAGATAGATAGATAGATAGATAGATAGATAGATAGATAGACAGACAGCAGGTACTGTATTCACCTATCTACTAACGAAAGAATAGACATCTTAGAGTTCTCTCTCCCGATTAAATAGACAGTATCCTAAAAGGAACAATATGCCCAAAAATATAGCGTATAGTAAAAGAGCTGTGAAAATGTACATGTTTTATATATTAATGAGAATGCATAAATCTGTCTAACAGTGTGTGTAGGTGTATGCATGTAAGGATTGTGTGTACAGTATGTATGGAAGTGTGTGTACGCACACATTTAACTGTAATATGTATATGTGCTGCCATTTTTTATAACTGTCTGTTTCTCACTCTCTCGATAGATGAGATAGATAGATAGATAGATAGATAGATAGATAGATAGATAGATAGATAGATAGATAGATAGATAGATAGATTGATAGATAGATAGGTAGACGGATTATGAGAAAGACTGCATGTATATGCATATATGTGAATTTGAATTTTACATATATATATATATATATATATATATATATATATATATATATATATATATCGCATTGATGCTTTCCAGGTCTGAGAACCAACGAGTGCATGTAGTACATATTGTGTAGAATAAGGATATTTCTATTAATATTATTTTTCTCTTTTTGAAGAGCCAAGCCTGTTTCTTATTCCGCTGCACCTGGATCACCGTTATTAACCTGCTAGGTGCTGGTATACCTTTTGTGCCAGACCTGACTGTAGCTAATCTCCTGGTGCTACGTATAACAGTTTGGGTGAGACGGAAGTGACGATATTCACTTATGCCTGTTGGACTGTATCATAGATATGGGAGAAGATAATTAAGTCAGCTGCAAATAATATGAAAAAAAAAACCTCAAATGAGCACGATTACAATACATAATTTAAAGGTGTTTTTGCCCTACAGGCTTGAAAACATCGCGGTACATTGACAAAATCTGAAAGGTTGCTTGACACATTAATCAATATAGAGGGATCTAAATAGTTAATTATAATGGTTTACACACTGAGATTAAAACAAGTTGTAGTCATGGTGAAAAATGGGGTCTTTTGATATACAGGGTAGCTACATTTCGTGGCACGTAAAACCAGAAAAATAATATATTTGTGTGCAACAGGGATACATAAGCATATGTCTGATATACTATATGGTCATATACATTACCATGTACATGACCGTATCCAGTATATTCAAGAAATCAAGAAATATTGCTATCTGATCAATTTCATTTAGGGTTCATTGCTGGGGGAAAAATAAATTCAGGTAACGCGAATATAATGAGTGTGGTTAAAATAAATCAGTAGGGACACTGAGGGATAAATGTAATTGACTTAATTTCACTGTTTTAATGGGTTAACATGAAAAATCGATATGCAAATCTGTTACTGGGCGCAGGAGGAATAGAAAACACTCTTTGGGGTCTGAAAGTGTAAAATGAATCAGTGTGGCATTGTGTAACTTAGTTATGTTATGTTAGGTCAATTAAGAATTTGATAATCCCTGAGATGTATTGCTTCCTTCAGAATAAACTGGGATGTATGACTGATGACAGTCAATAATAATTACTTATAAACTAGATATATCAGAGAAATAAGGATTGTCAACTACTTTATTTTACTACTATTTCTTGTAATAGGCAGATAGATAGATAGATAGATAGATAGATAGATAGATAGATAGATAGATAGATAGATAGATAGATAGATAGATAGATAGATAGATGATATAATATGGTCATTGTATCCATTTAAGTAATACATATACTTAACAGTTTCGAAGGATGGTGAAATTGTATTTATTTTTATTCAAACCACTTCACATATTGTTCGATTAACACGACTACATGTCATTTCTGTATAAACCAGCAATGTACTAACTTAGATAATAAACCTAGAAAAAAAATCTCTGTACATTTCCTGCTGAGTTTTTATATGTGAAAAAATGTTCTCCATTTAACCGAATAAGACAATAAATCTAGTTTCACCATTGATTTTTATTCTGCCCAAATGAAGTGATGCTTCGAGAGGGGCGAGAACGGGTTTCAGTACTAATTGCACAGCGTGCAATGTCTCAGTACAGTATATACATTATACAACACATTGTCCGCATTATTCTTCCCTACACTAAAATATAGTAGTAAGTAGTTGCTCGGTAAGTTCATAGATATACTTCCGAACTGTGTGTGTGTGTGTGTGTGTGTGTGTGTGTGTGTGTGTGTGTGTGTGTGTGTGTGTGTGTGTGTGTGTGTGTGTGTGTGTGTGTGTGTGTGTACTGTAAATAAATATATAGATACATACATATATATGTGTATATATGTATATATAAATATATATATCTATATATATCATTTCTCTTGTATGAAGCATCACAGGATAGACTTGTATGCCTATTTTTCACATATTTATGCCTTTTATAACAGGTTGGACAGTGTAGCAACTTTTAAAACAAAGTGTGCTTCATATAAATGTATTAGTGAGATATAATCACATTCAGTAACCCGAACTTAGAGAGTAGGTAATAATCTATATATAAATGTGTCCAATATATATGATTCTGCTGTAAATGAATGCTTTTATCTGATCGTGGAGAATATCTGCATATTACTGTCAATCCGGCGGTTTACCAACCTTAATTCTGATAGTTCCAAATAAACGACATATTACCACAGCGATTCATTTGAACCCATATTATACCATTTCTTTATTGTTTGTTATTCCAGTTTAAGCTAAAAATTATCTAATTTTACTATGGTAGTGTTAATTTCTAACTCAGATTTCCAGGCCCTTAAATGTGTTTACCTTAGTAAATCCCTGATTATAAATGGATTTAGATCCAGCCGGAGTGGGTGAAATTCCAATAAAATCAATGCACAGTTTTGCTGTGACACTGCATTTGCCTTTTGCTGGAAAAAAATAAATCCCTCCTAATATTTTATGTTTTCTATGGGGTGTTTGCAGTCCTTATCACACTATATTATTACACATCTTAAAAACCAGTAGGATAGGAGAGACAGCAGATTAAGCTGACAATCATTCTCACACTATCTTATGTAAGTTATTTTACTTTGTGGCTAAATCAACGTTGGTATTTAAACAATTATATAAACACTTGTTTAACAGGTAAACCGAACAGAGGTCCTGCCAACGCCATTACTTTCTAGTGTCGGTGTATAGAAGTACTGGTTCTCAAATGTATTATTGCACCTGATTAGAAAAATACAAACACCCATGTAATATTGTTATTATGTCTGTATAGTATGCTCAAGAACAAATCATCTGTGTATCATTGTACCTGTACACGGCAATACAACTCATTCATATACCGTTGCATTATCGCACATAGATAATTCATTACATAAATCCATGTTACGTATAACAGTGTACAACAATATTATATACAATGTTATATATTAACAATAGGTTTGGATTCCTCTTGCACAATTACATTAGAAAAAGATCATTTACATGCGTGTGTGTGTATATTTGTGTGTGTATATACTGTATACACACACATTTTCTTTCATAGATTGGAAATTCATCTTGAAATCATATACTAAAGGTTTTATTACACAATGCCAGATATGTTAATGATATCCTTTTACCCTACTTCGTAGCCTGTATTGATGCTGGTGATGATGGAACATATAACAAAAACAATATATATATATATATATATATATATATATATATATATATATATATATATATATATATATATATATATATATATATATATGTCTACCCGTACAGTTGTTGCAGTTATCGTAGTTTGGTTCTACTAAACATTTTAGTGCAATGGGCAAGAAGTTTACGCCATACATTCTGCTTTGGGACAGTTGTAGCTATAGTTTATAACTCAGAATTCCTGCAATATTATGTTTATTGATGATTTTATGTATTTTGTATACTGGAATATAAATTCTGCAAACACATCCTGCTTTATCTAATTCCGCATACTGTATGTGTGTATATATATATATATATATATATATATATATATATATATATATTCTGAAATTCTCAATTATTTAAACAGTTAATACAAAAAATATAGGAGAACCCCAAGACCTCTGTTGCCCATTGTAGTGAATCATTGTCCTCCGTTCATTACACACAACATAGCCGGTGTTTATAAAGTCCATTTGCTTAAATGACTTTCGAAATAACTTCTAACGTCTTAAAAATTATATTAATTTATTTGTTTATATTCTATTTGCATTTATAACTGATAAAAAAAGTTTACATATTTATCTTGTTTTTGTTTTGTTTTTCCATCATTAACATCATTAATACAGGCTATCAATAACTCTGTCGTTTGCAGCATAGCTTCATAGTATTGATCCATCCAGCTATTCATCTCTGCCATACAAGACATGGAATAATTTTCGCATTACAGTAGCCTGGATTTGCTTTTAATTCATATTTAAAGCTGCAACTGGCCCCGTGGAGCTCTCTGTGCAAAGACTAGAGGCGCCTAATTAATAATAACTCAGAAACTAAGGAAGGCTTCAGTATGTAAATAATTAATACAGGCATCTATGTCTCTTTCAATATTACTACTTTAAAGTTTTAAAGT
The DNA here is from genome assembly GCF_055691185.1 of Crinia signifera. Taxonomy (NCBI): domain Eukaryota; kingdom Metazoa; phylum Chordata; class Amphibia; order Anura; family Myobatrachidae; genus Crinia; species Crinia signifera. Next base: position 226,368,656 of record NC_139220.1, read on the forward strand.
TTGTTGGGACAAGCTCGTCTGCACTTTAGAGTATAAAATCTACTGATCACACACTTTTTATGAAGTGTGTGTGTCTGTTGTGTAGTCTGTGTGTCTGCATTCAGATAATACAGTATGTTATGTATATAGTATTGTACTGAAAGCTTCGTTTGCTTTAGATTTGGTATATGTGTGTATGTGATCATATAAATAGAACACTAATCAATGTAACTGTGACTAACCAATGTAACTGTTTAGATACAGTATAGAAGAGGACAGTAGATACAATGGGACATGGACAGGTAAAGGATCAGTGTACTGTATGCAGACAGACTGTGTGCTGCTTAAAGGGGTAGCGGCACATAAAAGTGGAGAGTGAATAGGAGAGAGACAGGGACAGCCTGATAGAGAGAGATGCGGAGGGAGAGGGATAGGGTGGGCGAGAGAGGGTGAGGAAGAAA
>NC_139220.1:230849095-231064095 GCF_055691185.1 Crinia signifera
AACATCTGAAATAAGTATGATTTATTTTCTTAGTGGTTTCATTTGTTATGGATATGCTATTCTAGATAGGCGGGGACTACACAACTACAACAAGCCAAGTGATCCATCTCTCATTGTGATACTGTAAGGACTACTTGACATTTGTACCTAGTCTATATGATATCTGGCTTTTATCTATATATCCAGCCATGTGACAGCCTAATTTCATCAATACACCAAGCCATATCCATATTCATTATGCAGCTATGTGATATTACCTTTCCAATGCCATGGCCAACTATGTGATATCCACCATATAACAATACAGTAAGTAGTGTGATATAAGCAATCCCTCAACAAACACAGATATAGAGATGTGTCCTCCCTTGCTGCAGTCACGTTAAGCAGCCCTTTTAGTCGCACCCAGTCTTGAGGATGTTAAATACCGTGGGCATCTTTTTCTCCATTTTCCCCCAAAAATGTGCCTTAGTGCCATCGCTATGTGAATACAATGCATTTTTGGCAAAAAACAAGAAACACGCCGTTAGCAGAGTTGCACGGTATATACTAAAATTATCTTATTAAATACAGGCAGATATGTAATGATCAGCCTGTGATATATACCATCCAACAATACAGCAACCTATGTGATATAACCTATCTATCACTGTAGGAAGATATGTGCCATTGAGCCACCATCATGACCAGCGCTGATATCCACCCTTCAATAATACAGCAAATTATGTGACCAACCATACATCCCCCTGTAGCCTAAACATACATTCGCCCCATGTAGCCTAACCCTAATCTTCCCCTAGTACCTAACAATACATCACCCCCAACTCCCCACCCCCTGTAGCCTAACCTTAACTTTCCCCCTAGTGCCTAACCATATATGTCCCCCCACACCACACCCCAGGTAGCCTAACCCTAACCTTCTCACTAGTACCTAACCATACATTCCCTGCCTGTCCCCAGCCCCCTGTAGCCTAACCTTCCCCCTAGTGCCTAACCATATATGTCCCCCCACACCACACCCCAGGTAGCCTAACCCTAACCTTCCCCCTAGTACCTAACCATACAATCCCTCCCTGTCCCCAGCCCCCTGTAGCCTAACCTTCCCCCTAGTGCCTAACCATACACCCCCCCACACCCAACCCCCTGTAGCCTAACCTTAACCTTCCCCCTAGTGCCTAACCATATATGTCCCCCCACACCACACCCGGGGTAGCCTAACCCTAACCTTCCCCCTAGTACCTAACCATACATTCCCTCCCTGTCCCCAACCCCATGTAGCCTAACCCTAATCTTCCCCTAGTACCTAACCATACATCACCCCCAACTCCCCACCCCCTGTAGCCTAACCTTAACTTTCCCCATAGTGCCTAACCATATATGTCCCCCCACACCACACCCCAGGTAGCCTAACCCTAACCTTCTCCCTAGTACCTAACCATACATTCCCTGCCTGTCCCCAGCCCCCTGTAGCCTAACCTTCCCCCTAGTGCCTAACCATATATGTCCCCCCACACCACACCCCAGGTAGCCTAACCCTAACCTTCCCCCTAGTACCTAACCATACAATCCCTCCCTGTCCCCAGCCCCCTGTAGCCTAACCTTCCCCCTAGTGCCTAACCATACACCCCCCCACACCCAACCCCCTGTAGCCTAACCTTAACCTTCCCCCTAGTGCCTAACCATATATGTCCCCCCACACCACACCCGGGGTAGCCTAACCCTAACCTTCCCCCTAGTACCTAACCATACATTCCCTCCCTGTCCCCAACCCCATGTAGCCTAACCCTAATCTTCCCCTAGTACCTAACCATACATCACCCCCAACTCCCCACCCCCTGTAGCCTAACCTTAACTTTCCCCCTAGTGCCTAACCATATATGTCCCCCCACACCACACCCCAGGTAGCCTAACCCTAACCTTCTCCCTAGTACCTAACCATACATTCCCTGCCTGTCCCCAGCCCCCTGTAGCCTAACCTTCCCCCTAGTGCCTAACCATATATGTCCCCCCACACCACACCCCAGGTAGCCTAACCCTAACCTTCCCCCTAGTACCTAACCATACAATCCCTCCCTGTCCCCAGCCCCCTGTAGCCTAACCTTCCCCCTAGTGCCTAACCATACACCCCCCCACACCCAACCCCCTGTAGCCTAACCTTAACCTTCCCCCTAGTGCCTAACCATATATGTCCCCCCACACCACACCGGGGTAGCCTAACCCTAACCTTCCCCCTAGTACCTAACCATACATTCCCACCCTGTCCCCAACCCCCTGTAGCCTAACCCTAACATTTCGGCATACAGCATATTTACATTTGGTATGGCGGTGCCGGAATTCCTGTGTCTCGATTCTGGTGTCTGTCTTCTAATCCCTGGCATCCTATCCATCTGGATGTCCACTACATCCTATTCTATCAGTACTGCTCAACTTCTTTTAGCTGTGAACCCAATATAATGTTTCCGAACTGACTGCATATAGTATGTGTCCTGTTGCATCTTCACTAACCATCCATTACTGCACATAAGGAACATCCATTGCCTTCGAAAAACATGACATCTAAGCTTTCAAAACAGAATTGTATAACATTTGCAACAAATATTTTACCTTCACAAGTTTTAAGGTCAGGTTTGAAGACATATCCTTTGGGACAGGTACAGGAGAAGCTTCCCGGAGTGTTACGACACTGTCCATTGTCACAGAGCAGTCTGTTCAAGGCACACTCATCAATGTCTACAAAGGAGAGAATGCAGATCTCATTTTACACAAGCTACATTTGAGGCATTATGTATTTAATGTTATATTGGACACAGCACAATACAATAGTCAGATGGATGGGAGCTGTCGTATTGTCTAGTTATATTTAAGAGCTGATCGCATTTACTTATCTTCCCAACCTTGCTTGCAGCACCCCCGACTCTCCCCCTACCCTACATACCTCCTCCCTTCCCTCTCCATTACTTCACACTCCTCAATTGTTCTGCAAAGTTACTTGTTATTCATCCTTGTATCATGAATAGGTCTTTGACCTGTGGTTGCCATGCTCTGTTATTATTGTTGCTAAACATGTTTTCCGCTGCCCTTTATCCTTCATGTCGTAATACATTATATTGCTTATGTCTATTTTTGTAGAAAAAAAGACTATTAAATAGAGAAACAACAAAGAAATGTTACCAATGCAACTCTTTCCAGTACGCTCCACATCATAGCCAGCATTACAGATACATTTGTAGGTTCCATGGAGGTTTTCGCAGACTCCGTTAGGACATATGTCAGGATCCAGGGCACATTCATTGATATCTGAAAAGAGACTTGTACAGTATTAGCTGTGCACAGGTAGCCCGTAATGCTCAGTATAATGCATACGTCAGTCTGTATCTGGAATGGCAATGCCAAAAGTAAGATATTCCATGTAAGATAAAACATTCTGCTACGAGCGAAATAAGCTGATATCTTACCCGGATATTACATCTGGCAACCTTCCTGGACCCAAGAATGCTATTTATATATTATGTTACTACATTGTTTTGCACCGAATGGATTTTTAAATTGACCCTTTTAATTACTTTCATATGGGGGAAAAAAAAACACACAGCTTGTTTACATATACAAAACAGTGGCTGGAAAAAAATGGTAACAAGCAAATGGCTTTAATTAGAAATGAGAAATGTATATAATAAAGTTATAATAAAGCATTAAACTAGCAACTAAGCTAGCAATGCCTTGGATCTATATGATGAATAGTATGGATGGGTGCAAAGTTTAAAGTTGAAAACAAAGTTCAGTCCAGCTTTTTCCCATAGGATATAGTCAGTTGGTCTCAGATGATAGCAATGCATGCAGGCAACAGCTGCCATCTCCTAACAGATGCATTTACTGTAAGTGAGAAGTATAAGCAGCAGCCTTATACTCCCATGTATTGTATTTCTATGCATATCTGCAGAGCACAGGATGTACGCTCCTGTTTCTGTATGAAGGTTACCAATTGTACCATGATGAACATGACTCAGTGTGTAAGTACAGTGACCATTGCAGAGGTGCAACATTTTCCCTACTGTTTATGAATGGAGCTAGGTGAATGCAAATAAATGTTAATGACTACTGCGAAGCCCAGGACACATAAATAACTGGGCAGAGGCATATTTAAACCTAATGCGGCCCGAGGTAAGATACTAGTTTGGGGCCCTCCTTGCTCAAACAATACATAGCACTATAGTTTTGTTGCTGATTGCAGGTGGCAGCGATAGAGTACCTTGGCGTGTGTACATTCTATCGATAAACGCTGAGTTAAAATCAGCATTGCATACAGAGCTGGATGAAGCCTGTTCACACTGGGTGATTTTCATGTGAAAGCCGCTCAGTTTTCTCGTCTGAGCAGCTTTCAGCATGAAAGCCGCCCAGTGTGTACGGGGCAGCGATAAGCGGTGCGCTCCCGCATCATCGCTGCCGGCCGCCACTCAATAGGTGGTACTACCAGCAGATGAGTGACAGAGTGGACGGCTTTCCATAGCCTCCTGCTATGGAAAGCCGTCCACCCCCAGGGAAAATGGCTGGGCAGGGGGAAAAACACTCACTGTGTATGCACTGAGCTTTTTTTCAGCCCAGTTATTTTCCCCATCATCCTGCACTATACACACTATGGACCTTAAGGCTCTAGATCTTTTGAAAGTAGACTAATACATGTGTTACATTTAGGGTGATCTGACTGCCCACATACAGTGGATGAAAGCATTTTGTGTGTCCAAACATTTTTTATCCTATCATAGAGCATCAGAAGGACTTTTGTGTGGGCAGGCCTATATGACGTCTTAAAATCATGTGGTAGTCGCACAATTATCCTAACGTTTTGAAAGGCCGGGATATCTTCATAGGGCCCTTGGGACCTGCAGGGCCCTAGGCAGTCACCTAGGATGCATTGTGGATAATCTGCCTCTGTAGCTGGGGTATAAGGAGAAACACTATTTTGGCTAAAGAATACACAGAATTCTGATTTTAGCCCAGGCTGATATCATTCCGGTCTAAGTACATTGGGAGTAAAGTATTAGTCATACATACCAGAACCTGTAGATGTCATTCCTGACCCACTGCTACATAATGCCTGATACTCATCTGAAAAGATAGGAAATGACATTGCAGCCTCATATTAACCAGTGACAGAAGAGTTTATTGCCAAATAACCTGCACAAATAGGCCTTTCAAGGACATGAATAGTTTTCAGCTCCTCTCTAGATATTATAATAGGAGGTAATAAGAAAGTTTTTTTTCAGCCTCCTTTAGGCTTTTAAACAAAATGAGTTTGGGAGCACATATACATGAGAGGCAATGCTGATATGTGGGGAACACATGTAGTATGTGAGAGAAGCAATGCTGATATATGGGGAGCACATGTGCTATGTGAGAGAAGCGATGCTGATATATTGGAAACACATATATATTGCGAGAAAAGCAATGCTTATATATGGGAGCATATGTAGTATGTGAGAGAGGCAATGCCAGTGTTGCAAGTAAGGGGGTACGGCGTGGTACAGAGTACCTGTAAGAAATATGTTGCAGGTATGCAGTTACCGGCTACTGCTGATTTTGCCTGTCACACTGACAGGCATCAGCGTCGCCGACAGCATGAAGAGCAGGCTCCACATTTGTAAGCACAAGCTGCCCGGCTCTCCCCCAAGCAAGAGCTAACCCAACCCTAGTCATTCCCTGTTTCTCATTCCCTGTCTCGTGATGCCACACCACTATTGTCATTTAGTCACTCCTCTAGCTTTGTGTTACCACGCCCCCTCACGACACATGGCCACGCCCATTTTTGGTGGAGGCTATCAGTACCACCAAGAAAAAAATTCTACTTGCACCACTGGGCAATGCTGATATGTGGGGAGTACATGTGGAATTTGAGTGTGGCAATGGTAATATATGGGGAACACATGTGGTATGTGAGAGAAGCAATGCTTATATATTGGAAACACATATATATATATATATATATATATATATAAGCAATGCTTATACTGTATATGGGAGCACATGTAGTATGTGAGAGAGGCAATGCTGATATATGGGGAGCACATGTGGAATGTAAGTGTGGCAATGGTAATATATGGGGAACACATGTGGTATGTGAGAGAAGCAATGCTTATATATTGGAAACACATATATATATATATATATATATATATATATATATATATAAGCAATGCTTATACTGTATATGGGAGCACATGTAGTATGTGAGAGAGGCAATGCTGATATATGGGGAGCACAAGTGGTATGTGAGTGGGGCAATGTTAATATATGGGAGCACAAGTGGTATGTGAGTGAGGCAATGTTAATATATGGGAGCACAAGTGGTATGTGAGAGAGGCAATGCTGATATGTGGGGAACAAACTAAATTGACACAATAATAAGGTTCTTCTTACCTGATGTTTTAGCTGGGCATGGACTGCATGGTTCACCAAAGGCAAATTCAATGTTGGCGCAACAGCACTCGGATTTAGTCACTGCTCCCAGTAGTGGCCGAACACACTGGCCTCTCTTGTAGCCACCATAGCATGTGCTCCTCATGTGAGTATCTGCAATATAATGTATATAATGAAAGGGGTTGATGGCAGGGTTCAGTATAAACATTATGTTGCTATGCAATTCTATTGTTACAGCAATGTATTTTCTAAGTTCAGTGCCTTATTTATCTGCCTGTTGTAAAGTTATAAGGAGAAATTAAATAAGCAGTGTTTACATATACTCTTTGCAAATCAGCAAATATTGGGTACAGTTCTTTCAGAGGTTCATTACCAAGCCAGGATTTGCTGTCCAGAATGTTGAGGACCTTGGCCCTCATTCTGGATTGCACGCAAAGCTGCAAAATTTAAAAATTTTGCGCGTGCTTTAAACGCTGCCTGCCACCCCTCCTCCCTGGCACGTCGAAATCCCCTACACATGTGTGAATGGATGTGTAGCATACACATCCATTTGCAGGTTGCGTGTGGGGAGGAAACATTTGATGGTTGCCGACCATCGAATGATTTCTACAGTGCACGCAGATCTAAGACACTCTCTGGTGTCCTATATCTACGTGCTTCCTGTATGGGAAGAGGGGAGGCAGCTGACATCCTCTGACGTCAACTGCCCGCTCCGCCACCCCCGCCATCGCCAAAATACCATGGGAACGCCCAGCGTTTTCATGGGGACGCCCATAAAACGGTGGGCGTTCCCATGGGCGCAGCCCCTCACCGCCGACTAGGGTGGCCAATCCCGGGATCGGGATCGGCGGGATCCCGGGATTTGGCCCCCAAAACGCCGGGATTTCAATCCCGGGATTGGAATTTCCAATCCCGGGATTTCGGGATTAAACTGCGCATGCGCAGTTTAATGCCGGGCAGCGTCTGAGCACTCAGACGCTGCCCGGCTTCTCCCATACCCCGCAGTGCGCAGCGTGACGAGGTCACGCTGCGAGGTCACGCTGCGCAGGGCACAGCCGCACATCCACGGCTGCCCGCCCAGCGCTCCCGGCCAAATGCCCGCCCACCCGCCCAGCGCTGACGGACGGCCGGCCGGCCAAATGCACTCACGGCCGGCAAAGCGCTCACCGGCGCCCAGCGCTCCCTGCCATCCGCCCACCCACCCAGCGCTCGGGCGCCCCCTGCCACCCGCCCACCCACCCAGCGCTCGGGCGCCCCCTGCCACCCGCCCACCCACCCAGCGCCCCGAGGTGATTGCAGGTATTTACCGGATTCCCAGCAGTCAGGGGGACTCTAGTACTGTATCTCTCTCCTCCTCTGTGTGCTCCCCATGTGCCCCCACAATTAGGGAAGCCAATCCCGGGATCCCGGGAATCCCGGGATTGAGCATTTTTCAATCCCGAATCCCGGGATTGAAAAAATGCCCCGGGATTGGCATCCCTACCGCCGACTAATGCGAATAACCAATTTGCCGCACCCACTTGCACCAAGCATCTGCACATGCGCATACAAGCTTATGCTCATAAGCTAAACATCGCTCCCCTGTGCAAAACCATGGGGAGGGGGGGCGAATAAATTAGAATGACCCCCCTTGTGTAATAAATAATGTGGGCTCTCCCAACATCAGTCTATGATTTTTTGTTAAAAATGAGTTAATGCTAGTAACAACATTTGTAGATAACAGCACATATCATCTATACATATGTCTAGTGTCCGTGAGTCTCTGATACACTGCCATCTGCTGGCAGAGAGTGAAACTACATCCTTTTCTCAAACATGCACAGAAAGTAGCAGACTCTGTCTAAGCTTTTGTTTCGTTCAGGATTACTAGTTTGTCTATATAGTCTAAAGTGGCAAAAATGCTACAACTGTAGCATCCACGGAACAAAGGGTGTCTCTAGCTGCACTTATAGACGTGTGCATGCTTAAATGCCTGTTGTTGCATAATATTTCTATATAGTAACAATATATTTTGGGACGTTTTGCAAGTATTGATACTGATGTTGCAGCATGCAATATGGGATATCCTGCTTGCAACTATATATATATATATATATGCTGTGATATATTTCTCACTCATCACAATATACATGATAAATGCGATGCCTATGTATTAAATTACAAATGCAATTTGAGCTTGTCTGAATTTATCCCTAATGATGTGTACATATGGTCCGATTCCCTTTCCGATGTTGACGATATAGTCAACATCGGATCAGCATCAGATCGGAATCGGATGCAGATCGCAAGGGTTTTAACCATTGCGATCCCGATCCGATCCCGATGCGCGTTCACGTATCGGAAGCCAGAAAGTCTTGGCTGCCTTGACTATATAGTGCAGATCTGCACTATATAGTCAAGATTGTATGCAAATCGGATGTGCCTTGCGATCCGATCCCGATCCGATCTGATCGGATCGTGGATCGCATCTTAAGGCACATCTGACCGTGTGTACACACCTTAAGATCATAAGTATGTTTTCAGTGTGTAAGATACAAATTTTATTGTGAACACTGGACTATCTGCAACTTGTAGGCCATAACTATATTTATTGGATGTTCTGTTTTTTCATACCACTATAGCATTAACCAAATTGTTATAGACCCCAGACACTCTAATCATCTTATTTCTATCTGAAGGCTTATACTTGGCATGTAGATTGGCTGGGTGTGCTTGCAGCTACTGTAGATTTATATCTTACCTACACACACGCGTCCATCAAGTCCAACTGCAAGGCCAGGTAAGCATTCGCACCTGAAGGAACCCTCTGTGTTTACACAGTGGCCATTCATGCACATGCCCGCTATTTCACACTCATCGATATCTGCAATGGTAAGGACAATTAGTCAATAAACAATATATTGATATAGGTTTTCTATCAATTGAATAAAAGCAAAAAAATGTGTGCTCTGTGGTAACAATAATACTGTAAATGAAGAGTTATTATGTATTGTTACTATTTAGGGATAGAAGCAGGTGTGTTATGTAACTTTGCCTCTAAAGTGCGAAGTCTATTTATATTATGAATTAAAGCAGACATATAAGGTTCAACTCAATTAATGGTGATGGCCGCGGGGTACTTGCTGTTCTGAAAGGTACTCCAGCACATTTTAGCTCTGCGAATGACTGCTGCCTCACATCTTCCATGACACCACTTCTCTCACATTCAGGATTTCTCCAGGTCACATCTAGCCTCTGATACTCAGGGGCAGATTTATTAAGCTTGTAGAAGAGATAAACTGGAGATAAAGCGGAGAAAAGGTAAAAGGAGATAAAGCACCAGCCAATCAGCTGTTTTTGAAAAAGACAGTTGGGAGTTGATTGGCTGGTGCTTTATCTCCTTTTACCTTTTCTCCACTTTATCTCCAGTTTATCTCTTCTGCAAGCTTAATAAATCTGCCCCTCATTTCCTTGTTCGATTGGACTATAACCCAGCTATACAACCAAACATACCTTTAATAACCTTTTTTTATTAACCTACTACTCCTCTGTGTAAGCCTACAGTCCATGCTTATTTCTGCCTTTTGTGTCCTCCCATACCAACTAAATATTGCTTGTGTGAGTAGGACCTTTTCCCTTTTGTCTTATCTACAGATTTGTTATTACAGTATGTACAGTATTTGTTTGTATTAATTTACACTGTACTTACTGTCTATTAAGGGTGGTATTACCTCACAAATAACGGGAAATAGCAGCCGTTTTCGTGCACAATAGATGGAATTTGCATTCTAATCTATGTCTTTTTTAGGTGGAATTGGATGCAGATTCGGCTTTTCAAAGAGCCAAATCTGTAGCTGCAAATCCCGGCTGCTTCCCGGGCAAAAACATCTGGGATTGAATACTCAAGTCCCGTTATTTCTGCTGATTGGAAATAACAAGAAACATTAAATACCCCTCTAAGTAACTTAGGCCCTCATTCAGGTTGGCTTGTTAAGCTGCAAATATCGCAGTTTACTGAGCGCCCGAGACCCCTCAGTACCATGTGGGGGGATGTGTACGAGAACACATCCCCTCGCATGCCTTCACTATCAGGAGAAATCATTCGATGGTCGCTGATTCAGAACTCAGAAAGTGAGAGATTTTGGGAGAGTTTTCCCATTTTTTTAAAGCAGCAATCATTTACATGGCAAAATCAACTTGGTTTTGCAGTGTAAATAATTGCCACTTTAAAAAAAATATGAGAAAACTCTTCCAAAATCTCGCACTTCCTGATTCTCATTCTCACACCCTATTACTTTTGGCCCAAAGTGCTTTCAAGTGGCAAATTGTTCCATGCATCTAATAGAGGTGCACAGGGACATATGTGATGTTGAGGTACACTAATAAGCGTTGAATGCACCCTTATGACCGCACATTGACAATTATTGTCATTTTTCAATATTGTACTATTTGTGTATACCAAAACAACAATACTGTACCTAACAATGAGAAAGTTAGTTATCTGATTTTGTTACACAGAAGTGTTTACCAAGTGTTTTAATCTTTGTTGTGTTTTTAGCTTTGTAGTAAATCATTATAAGTATAGAAATAAATCATATACTGTATGCAATGTTACCATGTAAACAAGCTAGACCACAACACAGAACAAATCTCTTGCTATGTACAACACTGCTGACCTTAAAAGGACAAAATGAGTATGAAACACCTCTATTCCTTTAATCTCTGGCTTACGGCCACAACACACACTCGCAATATCCAAACTCACTCCAACAGTATTTTATTAATAGATTGTAACTTTAAAAAATCACTAGACACATAAGAGTATTCAAAACTTGTTCAGTATTTATAGACACCAGTGTGAACAAGTATGATATTTCAGAGAAATAAATGGCAACAAACTGTAAGCAAAATATCTTAGATATATAAGTATGCCATACTTTTATAAAAACATATTTAATTAAAAATCAGTATTACATGTCTTGTTATGATAGTTGCAATAGGCCAAGAAGGTAAATTTCTGTGAGCGGCTATAGATGAAGGTACAGTAATAGTCAACATCTCCTCTATATAAATGCCCTACAGAAATGCCACCTACATATGTAGCTGCACTCATCGTTGCAGGATCGCCACTGCTCTTGCTTGTTTATCACGCCAAATTTGTGCCTCCACAGCGGAGTGTCCACACTGCAATATCACTGCTCAATGTGTTTCTATGAGCCGTGGTAGTGAATTAGATGCACTGGTGGTGACTGGAGTGGCAATGATGAGCGTGGCTATAGCTGTACATTGTGATTTGTTAATTTTATCCAGACATGGGCACTGCGGCATTCGCGGATAAAGTTATCACAGCTATCTCCTGAAAAGAACACTGGACCTGATTCATCTTCCCCCAAACATTGGAAGGGAGCCAAATTTGCTCCATTACGATGTTTGGGGGTCTGCAGATGCGCACACACGTTTTTGACCTGTGCACACCCAGGCAATGAACGGCTTTGGTGAGTTACACACTTGCCGAGCCTTTTGTTGCAGGGAGGGAGGAACAGTGGGAGAGAATGGGGCAAGCCCATGAGTACACCCAGCATTTTATGGGCGTCCCCATGAAAACGCTGAAAGTGCTCTCTCGCTCAGCCAATCAGCGGTGAGGCAGCGAGGTCGCTAATTTGATGAGAGAGAGAGCACTCTCAGCCAATCAGCAGCAGGCCTATCTTTTGAAAAATTTTCAAATTCTGCTGCCACTGTACGCTCATCGCTTCCTGGAGACTGCGGACTTCCTGCCCTGCTGCTGCACCCCCAGCCCCCGGGGGCTTCAAGCAGCCCGGACCACAGGCTGTTCAGGTTGTTGTTGTTTTTTTCATGCACAGGGAAATATCAACAAAGTGGCATGCTCCAATGTTTACAAATAAATGGCCCACAAAATGTTTTACTGTAGCAATTAAAAATTAATCATAATCAATAAAAACAATCATTCATTAAATTATATACAGTAAAATATTTTATAATCACCTGTATGATTTTATTTTGAATGTGCTTTTACTAAGTATTATGGGAGAATGTATGAAGGACTGAGAGGTACAGTAGATGTATGAAGCAGTGATAAGGGAGAAGTGATAAAGTGCCTGGTACCTTATCACCTGCCAATAGTCTCCTAACTGGCATTTTTTAAACCCAGCCAGTAACTTAACAGTAAGGAGCTGATTGACCAGTAATAAAGTACCAGGGACTTTATCACTTCTCCTCCCTTATCACTGCTTCATACATCTACCCCTGAGTGTGATGTGGCATTTTTGGATTACATGAGGGATCTGGGCGCATTTGGGCAATTGGAGTTAGTATAGTAATTTTTAGCCAGTGGGAGATCCATATAGCATGAATAGAAAGTATGTGGTAAGTGAAGGTATGAGGGCATGCAGGGGGGAGTTTGGAGCAAGTGAGGGGGTATGAGGGCATGTACGAAGGGGTATGAGGGCATGTAGAAGGCCTGAAGAGCATATGGGAATGATGTTTGGATCTGGATTTTATAACTGAGTCTAAGGGCAAGGTATAACCTTTTAAAGGTTATATGGCCACACATGATTGATTTATATCTTACGGTGGAGATGTTTATTTCTGTTGATCATGGAAACAACAAAAACTGATGTGTGCAGACAATTGTATCCACACAACTTTGTACATCAGATTCTGCTTGGCAAGATGTAACCAGAAAAAGTAAACAAAGTTAAATTCTACAAAACCAAAGAAGCCAACATCATCTTACATTGGGTAATGTTCGTTTCATAGCAATTAAGACTATTCACAATGTATAAATATTGTATTCTTATGCTGATGACTTTAATAAATGTGCTGTAAACATATGTAGACACATGTGGTCTTTATTTTGACTTGACTCATTTGTAATAGTCAATTAGACAGATTCTGTAATTTGTAATTGTTGCTGAAGATATTATCTTGTACAACAAAAATACATGAATGCACTGAGTCTTTCTTCAATAAACGGAAAAAGAAATATTTCAAACAGAACAAAGTGACACAAGAAAACCAAACAAACCACAATAACTTGGCCACATATGTGTCTCTGTTTTCATGATGGCGGCTTAGAGGGAGTGTATTGAGACATCTGTTTGCATGACACCACATTCTCCACAGGCTCAGTCACAATGGGCCTAATTCACCGTGAGTTGTAATCTTGCAAAGTTTTCAAAATTATAACTCCAAGCCGCAGGATGCGCGGGGGGGGTGCACCCAACATAAAACAAGGCCACCCGCATGCCGGGTCCCTTTTTGAGATGTGCCTCCAAAATTTTGCGGATGCATTAATATTGCTATACAGCGAAGTGCTCGAACATTGACTGTGAAGTCAGACACAGATGGTCCAGACATGCCTGCTTTGAGCACCCTCCACAATGTTCCGCCACTGTCCCTGTCACGTCTTGAGATAGGAAACACACAGACAGATTTATATGCACAATCTGTCTGGTAGGAATAAGAATCTGGTAACTATGGGAGCAAATTGCAATCATTTGCTGCCAGATGGTCAGTCAGACAAATTGGTAAATCTATTAATTTAACATATTTATACCAATAATAATTATTATTGTTTGTTTCCAGGTGTTTGGAACAAATGGCTGATTTGTACAGATAAATTGTACAGAGAAATCTGTAGGTGTGTACCTAGCTTTAAACTGTGATTGCAATTTGAAGGCTTGTACACGCGCGTGCATGCACAGATATGAAAAGAACACAATCTGCGAATTTTGCAGATCTGCATGGCCCTCTGAATCAGGACCCAATGTCACACACATAGGCAAAATGATAAATGAGCACAAAGAAGCTTTTTTTTTTTTTTTTAGCAAAGTGACAAAACCGTGCTGCCCTGCAGGTGGGGCAGAGGTAACATGTGCAGAGAAAGTTAAATTTGAGTGGAGGGTGTTCAAATTGAAATCTAACTTGCAGCCTAAAAATAAAGCAGCCAGTATTTAACTTGCGCAGAAACCAAATAACTCACCAAATTTAACTCTCTTCACATGTTACATTTGCCCCCCCTGCAGTACACATGGTTTTGTTAATTTGCTAATAAAAAAAGCAGCTTTGAGTTCAGGCTTGAATTAGGCCCATTGTCCATTAAACATGACTTGCATTACACTAATAGAGCAAATGCAAGCTCTTATGGTTTGGGTGGGAAAGAATTTGAAGGCATGTGCCATGTCAGCTATGAGGAATCTCAGGAGGTGACAGAACAGCTGCTGTAATACATGTGCTTAGATAGCACAGGATGCTAAATGGATGTCTACATAGAGTGGAGGCAGGAAGTTTATGCAGAGAAATACAAATTGCTAGGGACATTCCTTGGTGCCGCCTAGTTGTGGATTTTTCTAAAGGCCATAAAATGACAGTCTACGGAAGATACTGTATATGGTGGACTGTAATTACATTAATACATACCTGTGCAAAAACGTCCATTTGGTGCAAGCTGGAAGCCAGGTTTACAAATACATTTAAAACTTCCATCTTCGTTAATGCACATTCCATTTAAGCACATGTTTCTTACACTGCATTCATCCATATCTGCAAAAAACACAATCTGTTTATTATGTATCACTATGATCACTATGATTATTCAAAATATATTTTTAGAGCAACTGCTTTTTATGTTTCTGCAGTCCAGTGGTTCCCAGCCACGTTCCTCAAGGTACACTAAGGGGGTTATTCAATGTTTCCAATTTGTGTAAATAATGGCAAATAGCATCCTTTTTCACACAGGATAGATGGAATTTGCATTTCAATTTTCAATTCGCAATGATTTTTCAGATTTTTGGAAACATTTTGACAATTGGAGAAGTATTTTTCCTCGGAAACGGACGCTAATTCATAAATGTAGCAGCCATTTCCGCATTCGCAGATTCAGCATTTCAAAGCATGAATCTGTATCGGCTGATCCTGCCTGTTTCGCGAAAAACGGCCGAGATTGAATACTCAAGTTCCGATATAAGGGGTATATTTACTAAAGGTCCAAATCAATTTTTACAGATTGAAATTCATCTTAATCGATGTCACATTTACTAACAAATTATTGTTTTTTTATATTCATTTTTAAAAGTTAGTGTGTAGCCTTGGAAGCCCAACATTGATTAAGATCGATTTTAATCGATCAAAACCAATCTTTAGTAAATAGATTTTAAGGATAGTCAGACTTGAGCAAATGTGAATTAATTAATTAATACCTCAGTTATTTTGATTACTATCTGTACATAAGAATGGACATCACTGAAACCTGGACTGTTAAGCTGGGTACACACACTGATTTTCGGCTGACTGAGTTTAATGCTACCTTTCAGTGTACCCAGCTTGAGCCACTGTGAGACATGGCAGCAGCAGAAGAGCCGGAAATGAAGGTAAGGCAGCTCCTCTATGGTGATCGGGAGGTCGGCTGTGCAGCGCATAAGATGTAACCACTAGAACCCCAAACAGGATTACTGTAGAGTACTCATCTTATATTTGTTCCTTATGCTGTCGCCTTTCAACTTCCACATTTTATTTACATACAGTAGGTTACTATTAGATAGGACTTAAGCTGACTCACATGTATTGTATAAAAGTGTTTCCCTGACATCCAAGAAATGCATGTGTTGGGCTATGGGCTAAGCACTGGGGCTGGGTCTCTCTATCTTGGCAATGAGCCCTACTACGCCCAGTCCCAAGGGGGTAGTATTAAAATCTCTCTAACCCGCTGTGTTGTTTCACTGAGGCTGTCTTATTAACCCTTCACATGGTGCCAGATGATACTTCCCTACACCAAGAAGGTGTAATAAGTGTGAAGTAGACTGACAAATGGAACTTACATGATAATACACTGTTATACTGTATATTTTAAATATAAGGGCTGCAATGTAAATGGCATTTTAAATATATCTATCAAACTGGCTTGTTGTCTACAGACTGTTTCAGGGAGATACTATTTGAACATTTCCTTTTAGAATTAAAATGTTGTTTTGACTTGTTATGGAGAATAATAAAAACAATGATTTGAAATTCAGCAACATGTTGATATCATATAATAATGGGCCTGTATAACATTTATTCCTCACTTATAACTCTTTAACCTGGGTCTCTGTGCGGTGGGAAAGCGCCATGTTGAAAAACCCGGGTCCAGCAACCCGGTATTCCAATCCGGGTCAAAAGAAGGGTGTTACCCAGGTCGGACCCGGTTGCTGGGCAGCGTAAACTCGACTGGGTAACTCGAGACAAGCGACTTGGGTCCCGTTTACACTATAAAGAGGAGGCAGAATCAGCTCCAAGCGCTGCCTCCTCCCCCACCACCCTATGACACGTTGACTTCCTCCCCACCCCTGTGTGATGTCAGCGACACCTCATTTCGCCAGGTCATTGAGCGGAGCTTCACCTAACAAATGTCCGGTTGCTCATGGGACGGACCCATTTCTAAATCCCAGGTGCGACCCAGCATTTGCGATGTGAAAGGGGTATTAAGTGGGCAATGGATTAATCCAGGCAGGGCCAGATTAAGGGCCTAATGGGCCTATTACGAAGAGTGGAGGAGGTGAGGCCAATGCCATGTAAGCATGTGGAACGCGTAGTCTATAAGCCCCAGTGTCTCCCTAAAAATATAAAAGTACAACAATTGCATAAATGTGTAAAATTGAAATGCAAATTGACTGTGTAGCTTTATGGCGAACAATGTGGCCAGCTGGTGTCATGATGATGGGCCAGTTTTAGGTGGAAGCCTGGAACTGCAGCTCCATCCGCCCCATTGTTAATCTGGCCAAGGATCCAGAGAGTTTTATGTGTCAAATAAGAATGACCCTGGCTTTTATCTCATGTACAATAGTTGTCTCATGTATATGGGTGTAAGGCTACAGAGAAGAGGTGGAGACGTTGTCCCCCCTCATGGTGCTGAGACACACAAGCATGTTACCATCACCCATCGGACACATGCTCGCTGCCAGCTGGATAGCTTACACCCTGGGTTTATGCTGCCAGAATAGGTTTATAAAAATTTCTTCTGAAATTGTTTTAACACATGAAAGGATCACAGGGTCTGTTCTCAGCAACCTTTATAAAATAACTTCCAACAGAACTCTATTTCATTAGTATTGCATGGGTTGCAAAACCTGCTGCACCCATAAAGTAGCAAAATTGTGCCAATTGTTGCTTATAAAGTGGACGACCCTAGGAATTTAGCCGTATTCTGTTATTACCATACATGACAATAGTAGTTCTTAATGCTATAATAATCCAAGACATCACGATCAGGGCTATACAACTCCAGCAAATGTACAGTCCATGAGCACAATTCAGACCCGTCCGCTCGATTGCGAATTTGCAGCATGAACGATTATCAAACGACAGCGCATGGACATGGTCCGCACTGCGCATGCACGAGCCGCCTGCGCAAATGTAGCCAGTGGTTTGCAAGGTGATTGACACTCACGCTGATTTGTTTTTTGGGAAGGTTACAATGAGTAACAAAGTCTCCAATTTATAAAATGTAAAGATCCTTCTAAACTTTGGGCTAAACGTGTTCATAAATTGTTCCAGTCAGTGGAGTAATCACATTGGATGCAGGGGATGCCATCACAATCAGCCATAATGGACCATTGCCTAACATATGTGCTCCTATACAATGATGTCATTATGACATTGTCATGTGTCATTACACCAAGAACCTAAACTGGGTGATAGCAAGTTCATAAGGGCATGTAATTATATCTGTGCTGAAACTCATTCATTATGGTTGGATACAACATACAGTACAGTAACTACAACAGCCGGATCCCTTTTGGAAGCGCAATTGACTTGCACAAGTACAAGGAAACCAGTCTGTCTGACTTTTCTACCCTCTTTGGTAATTATGTTATGAAGACCAACTATTATTTGGAATCACTTTTGGGTCCACACTTACTGTAATTTGTTGTGCAAGTGGTTTGTTATTTCAGTATCTAATGTTGCTGTATGTGTGGCCAGCTTTATGCCAGTCTTACACAGGTAAAATCTCACGTACTGTATAGTAAAATAAAGTTTGAATAAACCCAAACAATGAATTTACCTTGACAATTCTTCCCATCAGGCGCCACTTGAAAACCTGCATTGCACACACAGTGGAAACTGCCATCTGTATTCACACATCGACCGTTGTTACAGATCCGCCCATTTTGTAAGCACTCATCAATGTCTAGAAAATGGAAATGAGTTTAAAATGACATACCTGACAAAAGCAAATTGCATACAAAGGTCAAGTTACAATCCAGTGCACTCACTTTGTTGCCTCATTTTAGAAGCACAAAGCAGCCAAGACGTGGCACAAAAGCCATCGGTACTTATGTATTATCTGGGCTCCCATGTTAAATGCACCCCATTTTTTCATACTCCTACTATCCAACTACGCATGGAGTTGATTTTATATAGTGTGGCGAGCGCAGCGAGCCACCGTGCCCGAAGCGTGGTGAGCGCAGCGAGCCCCGCGAGGGGACGCGGTCTCATAAGAAAAACGGGAGTCCAGATATTACATAAGTACCAAGCCATCTTTGGTGGTACCGTGAGAATAAATGCAATTACGGTTGATTTTAGATTTCCAGTAAGTGTCCCTTGTAATGTATACCTAGGGGGAGATTCTCTAAGAATCTCCGGCCCCCTTCGCAGCCCATCGCATTTATAATTATCGCATATGTTGTAACATATGCGATAATTAAGGCAAAGGACAGCTCTTGCGTTAAGAGCTGTCCTTTGCGGTGAGAGTCGCCGGGTCCCAGCAGGTCCCGGCGGCTCCCCCCTCCCTCACACACCCGGCGCTGCTGCTGCTGCGCCGGGCTCTCCTCCTCCCTGCACCCGGAAGAGGATCAGTGCAGGGAGGAGGTCACAGGTCCGGGCAGCACAGCTCTGTGCTGCCCGGACACAGGTGAGGGGGCGATGCGGGGCGGCGGGGGGTCGGCGCAGGGCGGCGGAGGGTTGCGGTAGAAGCACATTGGCTTCTATGGGGGGATGCTTACAGCATCCCAAAATGCGGTAAAAACCCTGATAACAGCCTAGATTTTAATTTTGCAGAACAGGATTAATAAGATAAAGAGGTTGGCACCTTCAGTGGGCATTCACTGATTTGTGGAATACTTTTGCAAGAGCACAGAGATAGTGGATATCGTCTTATAATTTTAATTAATTTAATTTTTGTTTTGTATTCAAGGGGTGTAATTATGAAGCATTGGGATGTAAAACCTAGAGCTTCTGATTGTATCTGCAGTATGCGTGATATTTATAGGGGTAATGCTTTTACATGGCTGTGTCTTGAATTGCCGTTTTAAAAAAACAGGCATAACCACAATCAAAATAAACTTGTTATAATAACACAAGGCATCCTCTAATAAGCACCCAGGAATAATCATATCACTTTGGTTCGTCCCTGAATTCCCCAATGCTATCACATTTGGGGAGAGATCAACCAGCAAACCAGCTCATAACTGTAATTTTTCAAAACAGCCTGTAACGTGACAGTTGGGCGCTGATTGCCTGCTACTTTATCACTCTCCATTTGATCAATATTCAAGCATAGCACATCAGGTCCTTGTTCTACTAGGACTTTTTCCATTATTATATCCCAATCAAACAGCTAATGCAATGATACCATTGCCGTCACAGCTCTATATTTAACTGAAATATAGTTATATCAAATATCAGGCAGGATGGTGCAGCAAAATCAGAAATCAAGCGATGGTGGCAGAGATGTACTCAGCTCATAACTGCCATCTTACATGCTGTTTGAAAAAATGACAGGAACTACTTGGCTGCTACTTTGGGGCTGATTCAGACCTGTTCTTACAGGTTCGAATCTTACCATTTCTTCGATGATAGTTTTTTCACTCGCTGGGGCATTAGCAAATTGAGTGACAGGCAGGGGGCGGTCCCTGGGGTCCACCCAGCATTTCATGGGCATGCCCACAAAAACCATGGGCAACCATGGAAACGCTGGGCAGACACCTGAGAACGCAGGTGTGCCGCTGCCTGCTTATTGATGGTGAGAACACATCCGGTCGCATCGTAGCACGGGGATTTGTGCAGCGTGGTGGGTGTGCATATGGCAGGGAAGGTGTTTACCAGCTCAGTAGGCAGCGTATATACGCAGCATAGTGAGCAGGTCTGAATTACCCCATTTATCTCTCTCTCTCTAGGGCATAGGGCAAGATGTACTAATCCTTAAAAAGTGATGGAGAGTGATAAACCACTAACCAATCAGCTCCTACATGTCATATTTCAAACACAGCCTGTGACATGGCAGTTAGGAGCTGATTGGCTGGTGGTTTATCAAGCTTAGTACATCTGGCCCTTAGTACAGTATGTGTCCATGTAGAACCAGAGCTTTCAGTCTATTTAATGTGAACGTTGTTATTGCAAAATCTGCTGGAAATGTGTCTCTCTCATATACAGTAGCAGACCACTGTACCGTAGTGTACACTGGGATATATACTGTATAAATACAAGTAAACCGTGATTGGAAATAAGTGTTACTTAATTACACAATTACTGTATTTGCATAAAGCATAAATAGCTTTAATATACAAACGTAATACACTTCCACCACCAAAATGTTCATATATTGCTAACATGCTGCTTTGCTATGAATAAAACTAGACTGACAATAATGGAAATAGGAGTTGTCAGATAGTAGGTAGATGCTGCACAATTTTTGTCTTTTATCTTTAGTGTAACATGTTTACTAAACTACAAATGTCAGACTGTAAAACCTCCGATGCCTGAAGATGCTGACTGTACCCCTGCTGCATCATGCCGCATTATCTCAATATTTCCAAAACTGAATTATTTATATTCCTACCAGCCAAGAACAGATACCTTCCTGATATCTCCATAACTGTTGAAAACTCGACAATCCACCCTACCCCACAAGCCTGTTGCCTAGTGGTCATCCTCGACTCTGAACTGTCCTTTGTTCTCTACATTCAATCTGTCTCCAAATCATGTTACATGCATTTTAAAAATCTATCCAAAATATGACCCTATCTCACACAAGACACTACTAAATCTCTTATCCATGCACTCATTATATCCTGCATTGACTATTGCAATAGTCTCCTAACTGGTCTTCCTAAGAACAGACTATCGCCACTGCAATCCATTCTAAATGCTGCTGCTAGGCTGATCTTCCTAGCAAGAGGTTTATTGTCTGTGGATCCGCTCTGCCAGTCCCCTGTATTTTACCGTATTCAATATAAAATACTTCTACTCACATATAAAGCTATTAACCATACTGCACCAGTATATATCTCCTTACTTATCACAAAATATCTCCCATCTCGGCCACTCCGCTCTGAGGAAGATTTGCGTCTCTGTTCTGCACGGATCACTAGCTCTATCACGGAACTTTTATCAGGCTGCTCTCATCCTATGGAATGCCCTTTCACGCACAATAAGACTCTCCACTAGCCTCCAAACTTTCAAGCGCTCCCTGAAAACTCACCTCTTCAGGCAAGCCTATCATATTTAAGGTCCATATGCATAACCCTCTGAGGCACTTATGTAATATATAGCTTCCGTTCTGGACCTACAAGCTATGCTATTACTGATGCCTGTGCTTGTGTTTCCCTCCTATGTCCCTATAGATTGTAAGCTTGCAGCAGGGTCCTCTAACCTCCATGTCTGTCTGTTGTTACCCAATTTGTTTTATCCCTGTCTACAATTGTAGTGCAACGGAATATGCTGCGCTATATAAGAAACTGTAATTAAATAATAAATAAATTATACGTCATACCTCTGCATTCTGTGCGTGTTGATGTACTTTGGAAGCCGGCGTAGCACTTGCAGATGTATGATCCCTGTGTATTTACACAGTCTGCATGACGGCAAGGATTTGTTTCACACTCATCAATATCTAAAATGTAGGAAAAAGAGAAAGTCTTGCTCAAAGAGATCCATCTGATACATAAAAGCACATATTGAAAGAGTACTCATTATAACTTATAGACATAATATTTATAAATACATAAAACAAAATGGCTGAGTTTTAAATTTGCCCTATAGATTTGTAATGATGAATCAGAGATTAGGGGGGAATGTGATAGGATTACTAGAAGCTGAAGGTGCTGGACTTTGAGCAAGTACACTCATATTTTTAAAGCGACAATCCCTTACAAAACAGTTTTGCCTTGTAAATGATCGCCACTTTAAAAACACGGGTGTGTAATGCACAGTCTATTTCTACTGTACCTGCGATACCAACCGCGTGGGGTCGTGCATCGGTTTAACTAACCCCCTTTAGTTTTAAATAATGCCCCAAAACTGTGTCTTAGAAGACCGGTAGGTAGCATCTCTGTCGAGTCCTTTTCACTATGCTCTACAAAATACTGGATAGTAACCATTGAGCAAAAGCAGGAAGAAACAATTGGCAGAACTTGAGTTACTATAATGCAGCAACATAAACAAATTATATGTAGAATATTTGTAAATTACAGGTGAAAAAATAGAGTGGTAATGCTTAATAAAACACCATGTTTGGCCTTTTAGAAATATCGGATACTGAAGTAATCCTTAATAGTCAAGAATGAATGAAAACCCAGAGGATTAATGTGCATTCCTGGCATATCCTTAGACTCCAGTAGCACACAGAGACTCATCATGCAAATATAGATCTGCACCCTAATTGGACACATTCATTTCCTTCCTAGAATTGAGGGGAGTTCGCGGTTAAATATATACTCAGCAAACAGAACAGAACATCATAATGTATTCATTAATTTCTCTTAAAAATAAAAATCAGGAATACATTAAGTGGTTTTTGAAACTTAATTTTGTCTACAATCTGGAAGAAAAACCAAGAATCAGCCAAGACGGTTGCTCATTCAGAATTCTAGCCCTGGATAAACATGCTTTTCTAGTCAAACATCCTTCCTAATATATTCTGTAATGAATGTTCTTTGTAACACTGTGGGAGATTTCTAGCCACAGCCATACTGTTACCTTATTTGTGACAAAAGTATAATTATTATTATTACTACTATTGATTTATATAGGACATACATAATCTGCAACGCTTTACAGACACAAAATGGCATGCTTTTTTTGTTATACAGTATCTGGCCCTTGATCTGTATTTTTTATAATACTGGCAATAACTCTATTTACATTGTGGTATATTCTATTTTTTAATATCTTCTATAACACAGTGGCATATGTCCTTTAGCTACAGATACTAATCACACATAGGGCCTGATTCTGGTGCACTTGCAAAAGCAAATTCTCTCTTTAATGGATGGACAAAACCATGTGCACTGCAGGTGGGGCAGATATAACATGTGCAGAGAGAGTTAGATTTGGGTGGGGTTTGTACTTCAAACGGATATCTACAGTATACTGCAGTGTAAAAATAAAGCAGTTAGTGTTTACCCTGCACAGAAACAAAATAACTCACCCAAATGTAACTCTCTCTGCACATGTTACATCTGCTTCTCTGCAGTGCACATGGTTTTGCCCATTAGAGATTGTGCTTTTGCGAGTGAATGAAAATCAGGCCCATAATACATACCTCCCAAACTTTAGAACTGTTGAAGTTGGGAATCCAGGCAAAATTTGTGGTGTTTTCTACGCTTTGGACTCACAGCCAGAGTCTCTCTGAGCTGCTGGCCATGCCCCCAGCCTATCTGTCTCTGGGAATAGATGCTGTGAGCATGTTCTCCCCACTTCTTTCACACTCACCTGTACTGCTCACAATAGACCAAAACATTTATAATTTTATCAAAATAATGATATCCCAATTTTATTTCTTCCATTGGCTACCAACAAATGTGTTGCTACCATGTGCTTTCTTTTCTCTCTAACAGTGTAGTTCAACCATCCCTGTGTGCTATTCCTATAATGTGTACCTACACCGACTGCACGCCCTGCCAGCGGTGATCTATGCCGTGCCTCCCAGAGGGTTGCCTTATATGGATCTTCTATGGCAGCGGTTTTTATCTCTCACATACCCATTGACTAGGCTTTTCCTTTATGAGTATCTCCTCTCAATTTAAAAAATCCACAGTACCTACAAGTGGAGTGGAACTGAGCGGTATGCATAAGGAATAGCGGAGAAGTAGTGTGCGGTCAGGAATCGGGTCACTCTGTGTCTGCCTGCTGGCTGTGTACTGTCGTTGGGGTTCCAGCTAACGCCTGTAGGATTAATGATGTTGCTTCCTCCACCCGTGTCAGCGCGGGGCAGATGATCGCTGATATCTGAGGGCAGCATGGGTAGCTCCCAGTGGATTGCTGGTCAGGCAAATTGTGCAAGGAGAAGCTGATGACAATGCAAACAGAACCAGAAGTGACATGATGTGGTTTGTCTCCTATGAAATGGGAGACTTCTTCCATCATTGGGACACTTCTTCTTGGTACACCATTACCAATATTAGTTTCAAGAACCCCCAGTCAGTCTGCAGCATGCCCCCATGAATACGAGTACCCCAGGATGAGAACCACTGCTCTATGAGCAGGATGTGCTCCATTCCATACTGTTTATTTCATGCAACCACATAAGTATTTTCCCATATGTGCTTTGGGCCCTTGTATTGCTCACCTCCCACAGTGTAACCTTCATAGTGCACCCAACATGGCTGCTTAATCTGGTATGAATGTAGATGGGATGATAAATACATGGACCAGCTGGTCCATTTTGTGTCATCTCTTTCATGAGTAACCTATTCCACTCAGGGAAATCCAATGCAGTACGAGATGGCTGCCTCACCTGTTACCTTGTGAGGTTGGAATACACAACCCGTGGACGTTATTACCCAAAAAACCCTACACCAATACTGCTTTATGCTTTCTGTGAGTTCAAGGTTCTTTTTTTATGTGTGTGCAGCTTGTCTAGTGCTGTATTGTTTAAAGGGCAAGGAATCACAGCTGCAAATACTATTTTGTGTTTTTGCAAGGTGATAGGATGGCTACTCCACCATCTACTTTCCTACAATACAACCTATGACTTCCGGTGCTGGCTAACATATAATATGTTCTCGTATATATATATATCCTATTCTTAATTGGTACAGGTAGAGTTGTGTTGAAGAGGCAACGAGCCAATGTTCCAAGGAGAGGTTTCTTAGGATTCATTTTATGACTTGGCAACCTAAACCTCAACGCATGACTCACCACAAAAGCTTTGGACTCACCGAGGCTGTTTGTGAACCAACATTCTGAACTATAAATTCCACACACTTCCAAATGCATTACACAAACATTTTAGCAGCCCAGGATTCACAGCGCTTAGTATCAATCTAATACTCTTTACTTTCAAAGTAACTTGTACATTTTATTGGCAAACAGCACTTTTCCATTTGCATAGAAACCATAAAGAATTCCGTGGCCGGCTGCTCTGGCAAATGCTGTGAAGAGGATTTCTTTCTTGTTAACATTAATGCTTGTATTTTGCCTTTGCTTCAATCCCTAATCTACTACAATCTTTACAATGTAATATTCACGGACATCATCAACTTCAACAATGTAAAAAGCAGACTGGGCCTTAACAGCAAGCAGACTGTAATTCATTGCTGCAATTATGGTAAAGTATATTATAAACAGACACAACCAGGGCAGATTAACAGAGGAGAGAGCCAGTGTGCAGACTCTGTATGGGCCCCCTCCTTTCTGCATGCGCTGGTCTCCGGAAACATGGCACCTATACAATAGTTTTATATATATATATATATATATATATTTATATATATATATATATATATATATATATAGGGCGTAGAGGGGATACGCACACTCCAAGTAGGGATACCAGCTGGGTGCAGGGACATTCAATGAATATCATGTATCAGTCCTCAATCAGATAACTCCAATCCAAGGACAGACAGGTCCAGCACACCATCGCATATAATGCAAATACAAAACAATTTATTGAAGCGAGGTATAAGAATTCATAATACTCAGCACATCCGTGGCAGCAGGATGAGACAGCATAGCACTTAAAATCCACAGGCTTAGCCCTGACGGGCCGTTTCGGTGTCAAATCACCTTCCTCATAGGGCATCAAACATACAATGAATCCTCACAGTATATAAAGCATGGAAATACACCTGAATCAAATAATAAACAATCACAGATTCGCGCCAGTAACAGAGCCTTACCCTTCCTGCACTGCAGGCATGCTCCCACGGCGTCCCGGAAGTCTCCACGGGGCCTGGAACTAACATGTCTGCGCCTAGTGCTGGGGGAAGCAATCTGTGTACCCAGGCGCCGGAAGTGACATAGCGGTTGCCGTGGCAACGTTATACACGCTATGTGCGCTACTCAAATCACCGCTGATATGCAGCTAATAGCTGCTAATTCACAAAAAGTGCCAAAACAGCGGACATTGGCTGGGAGACATTGCTAGCTCCCCACAGCCTGTAAAGTGAGAATAGCGCTAGCGCGACGTTGCCATAGCAACCACCACACCTCCATGTCAAATACAAAAAACAATACAGAAAATAGGGATAATAATAAGAGAAAAAAATCCAAAAGCAAAAACAGTGGGTAATAAAGGTAATAAATATTTACATAGTATCTAACATGGAATGGCAGAACATAATGTGACCATATCATAGGTTACTGAGACTCACTGAACTGCCGGATCCCTAACTACAAGAATACTGCCAAATTCAGTTCTTCATTTAAACCTAACGGTGCCATCGATTGTAGCGTGTAAGTCCAATAGCTTTCCCGTTGTAGCAACAAGCTATGTCTGTCCCCACCCCTCTTTAATGGTGGAATGTAATCAAATGGGAGAAATCGGAAGTCACTCAAGCGATGACCTGCCAGTGCAAAGTGTCTCGCAACCGGGGGAGTATTAGCATCCAACTTGATCAGGGCTTTGTTAATTGATGAGCGGTGCATATTGATCCGCTCCTTGAGCATCCGGATGGTTTTTCCCACGTATATCTTGTCACACGGGCACTGTATAATATATACGATATATTTGGTGTTACAGTCCATCCTATGCTTAAGTTTGTATACCTGCTTCGTTAATGGATGCTGCCAGCTGCTGCCACACATAATATATTTGCAGTCAACGCAACCCGTGCACTTTCTGGCTCCTGTGCCAGTATTGAGCCATGTGGTTCTCGCCACTGTTTTAGTGCCCACATCCGTGATGACCACCTGTTGTTTAATATTGGCGCTCCTCTTGTAACAAAACATGGGAGTCTGTTCACAATATTTGCCAATGACAGGATCCGTGCTTAGAATATGCCAGTGCTTCACGATGGCTCCCCTTAACACTCCCGAGTTGATGGAGTATGTATTGGGGAACAAGAGCTTCACTCCCTGAGTGTCCTTACTGCGTGGTACTAGCAAGTCCTCCCTTTTCAGGGCTAGGCACCTCTCTTTTGCCCCATGCACCTCATTAGGATCATACCCCCGAGAGATAAAGCTCTGTCCCAACTCATCCAGGGTTTTGATGAGATCATCCCTGCTGGATGTAATCCTTACCGCTCTCACTAATTGAGAGAACGTCAGTCCCCGTTTAAGGGGCTGGGGATGAAAGCTTGTTGCCATTAAAAGATTATTCTTGTCGGTAGGTTTCTTGTATAGGGTGGTTCTGAAACCCTCTGGTGTTTTGGATACCAGCACGTCCAAAAAGTTAAGCTGATCTAAGCTACTTGTGCAAGTAAACCTAATGGACCCGGCAGTCCCATTTAGCCTGCCTACAAAGTCATCCAGTGCCATCTGCGATCCAGTCCACACTATGAACAAATTGAAAATTGTGAGGCAGTTGGTTTGGAGGTGGTTAAAGCTGATACGGGTAGTGATTGGCTTGCCAAATTGGAGGAGTCAGTGGAGAAGTTTAAAACTGAACTGCTATTGTTTAAAAAGAATAAATACCGCAAGGTTAAAGAGGATTACAAAGAGTTAAGGGTTTATCCCTGGCTCTCTGGCCAAGCTGTACGTAGACCCTGGAGAGGGAATTTTGTAAGAAGAAAGAGGGGTGATTTCAAGCGTTCCAATTACCAATTTACGGATATTGAATCCAACACCTCGCAGAGCGACACCGAACCCACGGGGAGGGCCAATCAGAAGGTTTTTTTAGGGGAGCCATCCCAAACAAAGGCCAGAGGGCGAGGGAAAAACCCTGCAGGAGAGGGGGGGTCAAGCACCGAAAGAGGCAGAACCCAGAGGGACAACAAGAGGTGATCGTATATAATTTATCCGATCACGTATTGACGGAACCTGAGTTGTCCGTACTCAATAAGGGACTCAGTTTTGTTCAGACCCACAGGCAGAATCCATTTGACTGTGAGGTCGAACTGTACAAGTTCCAGAGACAACTTAGATTGAAGGATTATTTTTCTAAGCATCCCACTGATAACGCTGTCAGTGGTGAGATTAAAATTGCTTGTCCCTTTAAGGTGAAGTCTCATTTTGACCCACAGGTTAATAACCCCTCCATAGACACCTTCATTAGACTGGTCAGACAGGACGTGATCCCTCAGGTCAAGCGGTCAAGGATTATTAGGTCTAACCTGGCCAAAACTGAACAATTAGCTTTGAAGTCCTTGCGGGAAAATTCCGCAATCATGGTTTGTCCCGCGGATAAGGGCGGGGCGACCGTAATCCTAAACCGCATTGACTATATAAATGAGGTGTTGCGCCAATTGACCGATGAGGTCTGTTACAAACAGTTGAAAAATGACCCAACAGTAGGTTATAAAAAAGAGTTGGATTCTATCCTTAATATGGGTAGCTTGAACGGGTGGTTGGATGAGGGCACTCTGGATTTCCTAACACAGGAGTTTCCCAGGGTGCCGCTCATCTATATCTTACCCAAGATACACAAGACATTGGTCTCCCCACCTGGGAGGCCAATCATATCTTCGATTGGTTCCCTCTCACAACCTGTATCCCAGTTTGTGGATTATTTTTTGCAGGATGTCGTACAAAATACACCATATTGGCTCAGGGATACGACTCATTTCCTCAATAAGCTCGACCAATTTGGCATGCCATCACTTGATTGTATCTTAGTGACGCTTGATGTTACGTCGTTGTATACCAACATCAGTCATGTTGAAGGTATGGCAGCTGTCAGAAGGTGCCTGGAGTCCAGTCCACACTATGCAGGTCCTCCAATTGATTTTTTGTTATTACTCATTGGGTTTATTTTGCATAAAAATTATTTTCTGTTCGATAACGCCTTTTATTTACAGCTGCAGGGGACTGCGATGGGGTCCAATATGGCCCCATCGTATGCAAACCTGTTTATGTATGATTTCGAAAAAACTCACATTATGGCGGATCCAGATTTTTCCAAATTTATTGCATTTTATTTACGCTTTATTGATGACCTGTTCATAGTGTGGACTGGATCGCAGATGGCACTGGATGACTTTGTAGGCAGGCTAAATGGGACTGCCGGGTCCATTAGGTTTACTTGCACAAGTAGCTTAGATCAGCTTAACTTTTTGGACGTGCTGGTATCCAAAACACCAGAGGGTTTCAGAACCACCCTATACAAGAAACCTACCGACAAGAATAATCTTTTAATGGCAACAAGCTTTCATCCCCAGCCCCTTAAACGGGGACTGCCGTTCTCTCAATTAGTGAGAGCGGTAAGGATTACATCCAGCAGGGATGATCTCATCAAAACCCTGGATGAGATGGGACAGAGCTTTATCTCTCGGGGGTATGATCCTAATGAGGTGCATGGGGCAAAATAGAGGTGCCTAGCCCTGAAAAGGGAGGACTTGCTAGTACCACGCAGTAAGGACACTCAGGGAGTGAAGCTCTTGTTCCCCAATACATACTCCATCAACTCGGGAGTGTTAAGGGGAGCCATCGTGAAGCACTGGCATATTCTAAGCACGGATCCTGTCATTGGCAAATATTGTGAACAGACTCCCATGTTTTGTTACAAGAGGAGCGCCAATATTAAACAACAGGTGGTCATCACGGATGTGGGCACTAAAACAGTGGCGAGAACCACATGGCTCAATACTGGCACAGGAGCCAGAAAGTGCACGGGTTGCGTTGACTGCAAATATATTATGTGTGGCAGCAGCTGGCAGCATCCATTAACGAAGCAGGTATACAAACTTAAGCATAGGATGGACTGTAACACCAAATATATCGTATATATTATACAGTGCCCGTGTGACAAGATATACGTGGGAAAAACCATCCGGATGCTCAAGGAGCGGATCAATATGCACCGCTCATCAATTAACAAAGCCCTGATCAAGTTGGATGCTAATACTCCCCCGGTTGCGAGACACTTTGCACTGGCAGGTCATCGCTTGAGTGACTTCCGATTTCTCCCATTTGATTACATTCCACCATTAAAGAGGGGTGGGGACAGACATAGCTTGTTGCTACAACGGGAAAGCTATTGGACTTACACGCTACAATCGATGGCACCGTTAGGTTTAAATGAAGAACTGAATTTGGCAGTATTCTTGTAGTTAGGGATCCGGCAGTTCAGTGAGTCTCAGTAACCTATGATATGGTCACATTATGTTCTGCCATTCCATGTTAGATACTATGTAAATATTTATTACCTTTATTACCCACTGTTTTTGCTTTTGGATTTTTTTCTCTTATTATTATCCCTATTTTCTGTATTGTTTTTTGTATTTGACATGGAGGTGTGGTGGTTGCTATGGCAACGTCGCGCTAGCGCTATTCTCACTTTACAGGCTGTGGGGAGCTAGCAATGTCTCCCAGCCAATGTCCGCTGTTTTGGCACTTTTTGTGAATTAGCAGCATATCAGCGGTGATTTGAGTAGCGCACATAGCGTGTATAACGTTGCCACGGCAACCGCTATGTCACTTCCGGCGCCTGGGTACACAGATTGCTTCCCCCAGCACTAGGCGCAGACATGTTAGTTCCAGGCCCCGTGGAGACTTCCGGGACGCCGTGGGAGCATGCCTGCAGTGCAGGAAGGGTAAGGCTCTGTTACTGGCGCGAATCTGTGATTGTTTATTATTTGATTCAGGTGTATTTCCATGCTTTATATACTGTGAGGATTCATTGTATGTTTGATGCCCTATGAGGAAGGTGATTTGACACCGAAACGGCCCGTCAGGGCTAAGCCTGTGGATTTTAAGTGCTAAGCTGTCTCATGCTGCTGCCACGGATGTGCTGAGTATTATGAATTCTTATACCTCGCTTCAATAAATTACTTTGTTGTGGTGCCGGGCACTACCTCCTAGTGCTGGTGCTGGTCGGGTGCCCTGGTCCCAATGATCATATAGACTTTGTGGGGGGATGGACGAAGCACTCAAAGAGCCTGATGATAATGCAATAGCATTGAAACGTTGCTGTGATTCAAATAAACTCGTTTTTGGACACTGAACAAAGTCTGGAGTGCTTCGTCCATCCCCCCACAAAGTCTATATATATATATATATATATAAATATATAGGTAAATCAGGCAACAGGCGTCACTGAGGGTACCCTGAGGACAAGCACTGGGCTCGAAACACTGGTGTAGGTCACCTGATATGCAATAAAGCACTTTATTTACTTCAAGACTCCGAGTGACGCCTGTTGCCTGATTTACCTGTGTTGGACCTGCGTGGTTCTGGGAAGGCACCGGAGCAAGCTGCCTTTTTATTTCTTTAGTGGAGTGCCGGATTATCTCTTCTCTCTCTCTCTCTCTCTCTATATATATATATATATATATATATATATATATATATATATATACTGTACTGTACTTGTTTCCTAGCACGGCGCCCATCGCATACCATATTTAGTGGTGTGCGATGCATCGCATACTATCGCATACCATATTTAGTGGTGTGCGATGCGATATTCCCATTAAATTAACAGGAGTGCTTGTACAATGAAATATCGCATGGCATCGCATGCCAACAAATGGCATGCGATGTGATGCGATTTTTAATTGTACAAGCACCCTGATGGGTGCTTACAATGTTAAATGCACCCCCATTTTCAACGACATCCCCACTATCAACGCCAACCCGAAGCGTGGCAAGCACAGCGAGCCCGCGAGGGGCGGTGGTACATGTCCTCCGACCTTTTCATACCCCCACTATTCACGTCGGCGTGGAGTCGATTTTAGATAGTGTGGCGAGCGCAGCGAGCCCCGCAGAATACGAGCCCGAAGCGTTGCGAGGGGATGCGGAATACATGTAAAGTAATCCGTGTCCCCTCGCGGGGCTCACTGTGCTTGCCACGCTTCAGGCTCGGTGGCTCGCTGCGCTCGCCACACTATCTAAAATCAACTCCACGCCGACATGGATAGTGGGGGTATGAAAAGGTCGGAGGAAGCGTACCGCCGCCCCTCACCATGATTCGGGTTGGCATTGATAGTGGGGGTGGCATTGACAATGGGGGTGCATTTAACATTGTAAGCACCCATCAGGGTGCTTGTACAATTAAATATCGAATTGCATCGCATGCAGCTATATTGCATGCGATGCGTTGCACTTCGATCAAAATTGGGGGCGCCGTGCTAGGAAACAAGTACCTACTGTACTAAACTGTTGAGTTAACAAAAATATTTTTTTATAATATTCTGAATAGACTAAGAGGGTAATATTTCCAATAGAGCTTTATAAGCCTGTGACAAGGCTGCGTATTTTATACCATCGCTTCAGGGAGAATTTCTTTTAGATACCAATGCATTCTTGGGATTTCTGAAATGTCCATTTTCTACGTAGTATCAGCACTCTAGCCAAGCTTGCCACTTGCCAAAAGTCAAACTTTCTCCAAACATACTTTTAAATAAAGCTTTATTTTAATTTTAAAAATATATATTTTATTGTGCACGTCTGCTGTTATTATCATGCTAAGGTGGTAACACTTGTAGAAAGACAGCCACCAGCACATGTACACCCACTGTCCTTGGTAAAAATGCAATAACTACTCAGCGTGGGGAAGCTACAATCAGCACCACAAGTCTAGAGTTATTATATTATATATGATTCTACTTATGTTACAATATTTCCCAGCACTAGTATTAATGGCTAATAATATATATGCTTTACTTATATAACAGTATTGAGGTTATAGGTTTTCACCTTAATGTAATCAATACAGCATACTGCTTTCAGAAGCAACATTTTATCATGAACTTTGAAGATAATAATAAAGAAAAGTAACGTACCAATGCACACTTCTCTTCCATCCAATTGGAATCCTTTGTTACATTCACAACGATAGCTTCCGGGTGTGGGAATGCAGCGGCCATGTAAGCATAGGTTACGGAATGACACACAGTAATCTGTTACCGGCTGCTGATGTGTTAGATTTACTGGTAGAACAACTGGGGAGAAATATAGAGCAAAATGGGTAACTTATTACGAGTGGCGGTGCAGATCACTCGTTATGTGGCCTACATCAGTTTCTAAATGCAAGACCCAAAGCTAAGTGAGTTTTTAGGTTGTTGGTAAAAGTATGATCAACAGTAAGCAGCTCTGGTGTTGTTCTTTGCAAATTACAACATTTCATACAGTACAATGGATTTCCATTTTTACTGGGATGTATAATCTAATAGTGCATAAACAAGTTTGAACTACAATTGTACATGACATAAATGTAGGGGAATAATAATATACATAATAAATATATTGAGTGTTGTTTATTTCTTGTCTCAGAACCCCAGAATGGGCCCTGTAAGTATATTATATGACTGTTGTCTATGTTGATCACTAATATTTAAATTACCATGAGAATCTCGGGTTGGGACAGGATATCCTGGTCGTGGTGGAAACAGAGGAGGGTAGACAGGTGGTGGTCCATCAGGACCTACTGGAGGAGGATATACTGGGCCTGGTCCAAAAATAGGTCCTCCTATTTCTGGGCCTGGAAAGCCAGGACGTGACCAAGACATTGTGCACAGCTTGCGATACTCATCTGAATTGAAAAAAAATACCAGTTATAATTTGGTTATAAATTGGAAAACTAATCTCCAGAACAGTACAGAGCCTGACAAAGATACATTTATTCCTACTCCTACTTTAATGGCCAATTAACACCCCCACATTAACAGACTATGGTGGGTATTCTATCCCGGGTCATGACTGTCAGGACGTCCGTGACCCTGACCATTCTCGGCCCGCTCGTCTGTTTATTGGCAGGCAGAATTTGATGTCCCACCTGCTGATCGGCAAAAAGGGGGTGTGGCCATGTAAAAAGGACATGGATTGTCGAGATACGGCCGTGATCTCAACAATCCACGGTCTTTCTTGGCAAAACAGGCCCGATAGCTTTTAAAGTAGGGTCCGTTCTGCTGATATGCCTATTCAATGCTGTTGGGAAAGACAGCATTAAATAGGCGCCCGCTGCTATTTCCTCCGTCGAAAATAGCGGCAGGGATTTGAATACCCCCTATGCCTAAGCATACACCACTGCACCCCAACAAATTATAACATACATCTGTACTAATCACACATACAACACTTAAAGGGAATACACATGGGATGATTTTAAGCTGTTTTCTAAGCAATCTGACTAGATTGCTTAAATATTAAGTATGGATTGCTCCGTGTGTATACCCCCGAGCGATGGCGATGCGCAGTCCTGTGCATTGACGTTGCCTGTTATATCTTGACTACATGTAGTAAAAATCTATCCAGATTGCTTAGCAAGCAACTTTACATTGCTCCTTGTGTACAGAATGAGCAATCTAAAACTTTATAACCACTTCCCTGCCTCTCTCTGTGAGCCCTGTGATCTGTAATATCAACCGACTATTTAAATAACCCTAATTTGTATTTATTTTTTGCTTAAGAAACTAGGTTTTCTAAATGGCTTAAAAAAATTGCTTAACACAGATTGCTGCATGTGTATGGGCGATCTATGGACGATTTAAACACCGGGAAATTGCCCAACCTGAATTGTTCAGCACAAACGTTTAGTAGACATCTCAACGTGTTAATGCCCCATTACTGAGATGCAGGAGTGTGGTGGAACAATGCCGTATGATGGAACAATGCCATGTGGTGGAACAATGCCATGTGGTGGAACTATTGCACTTCATAGCAAAAAGTTTCAGTGCAATAGAACTGGCATGGGGCTCGCCTGCTGCGAAATGGACAGTATTATATATTAACATAAATATTAGTTCAGTCCGCATTTAAAAACCCTAAACTTTCTGATAACAAATCTACAAAGAGATTAGTTTTAAGATGCTATAGTAGTTACAATTCAACATGCTACTTTTCTCTTTTAAATCTTTAGGTAAGCAATCATTCTCCTTTTCACCCACTTTCTGTCCAAAATAGATAAACTATCCTACAAAGTAACATTTTGAAATTGCCCTCTGAGCTCATTATTACCCATATTATCCATTATCTCACTATTATAATAACAATTATTATTATATTAGCTTATTATCTACCACAACGTTCAGTGAGCTTTCATACATACAACTAAAAAACAAACACATTTGTACAAATCAGACATATACATTGGTATAAGTGTAAAGGCACACCTGTCCCCCGTAACGGGCACACTTCATGTGGGGCGGATACTCCTGAGGCCCAGCATCTTCCTGTCTCACAGCAGCACTGTGTTTTTTGCATGAGTTGCGGAAGCTGGTTGGTACAGCGCCCATTACTTAAGGATGTGAAACAATATCCGGGGCGAATATCTAACATTGAGAGAAGCCAAGGGTTAGCGAGGCAATATTTCTTAACAGTACCTGAGAAAATTACAGGCAGAATTTGTTTTTTTCATACTTACCTATACATCTAGATCCATCTGCTGATGTAAAAAATCCAGGTGGGCATTTGCAGAAATAACTCCCTGGAGTGTTAGCACATTCGCCCGATTCGCAGACCCCTGGTATTGTGCTACACTCATCAATATCTGGAAAAAAAAAAATGGAAATTGTATAAAATAAAAAAAAAATACTTTGAAATAACAGGTGTCAATAGTTTTTCAATAACATACTTGAATTCATCCCTCAAATCCATCTCTATTGATAAAATATCACAAATGTTTGTTTAGAACTCTTTAGCCCATTATTCCTACACGCCATTACAGCAAAATGTTCTTATTATATTTTCAACATAACTAGTTCTGGCATTGTGGCTCAAGTAAAGAATAAAAAATGGGCTTCAATGTTATAAAGTCAAAAGTCCGGAAGTTTTAATTGTACAACATAGACCCAGCTAATACAACCAAAATAAGAGATCACATTTTATCTAAACAATACTGCTTTTAAAACTTTAATGATGCTCAAAATTACATACTACATATTTTTCGGTCTAATTCTTTTTTTTTTTTTTGGGGGGGGGGGGGGGATAACATGTCATCTTTAAATTACTCTATGGCAGGCATGTCCAAACTATGGCCCTCCAGCTGTGAAACTACACATTCCAGCATGCCTTGCAATAGTTTTAGCATTCCCTAATAGCAAAATTGTGGCAAGGCATGATGGGAATTGTAGTTTCACAACAGTTGGAGGGCCATAGTTTGGACATGCTTGCTCTATGGTACTTGTTCTAGTGGTTTGTAAATCACTTGGGAGATAAAGAGAATAAAATGTTATTTTTTAAACCAAAGTCTGACACCAGTTGTGCAATATACTGTATTACTGCTGGGTTTTTATATATTTGGATCTAGTGTTTATAATACAGGTCAAACAAAAAGTTCTAGTGCTATTTAATATTAATTTTCAGGTTTCGCAGAAGTAACTTTAAGAGCCACCAACACCTATATAAATCAATGTTATCATTGTAATTGCAATATGAAGGTAAATCCCAGATGAATCCAACAGTTATTCATGCAATTACTAATAAAAAGTTCTAAGGTTTTCCGAAAACTGTGCAAAAGGCGGTGTTAATTCCAGTCTTTTAACATAAGTGAATATATCGGTGACTCCCCCAACTCTATATTAGAGTTGAGCACTCAAAGAGACCTTGGGGAACATCTGTGGTTTAAGAAAACACATCTAGGGTTTGTATGGTTTGAGTAATAGTGCAGTATATGTGTTCATTCTGAATGTCCCTGACTCATGAACTGCTATGTTGACACAGTACTCAGGATTATGGCTGGTTACATGGTATCGAGAGGGAAATTCCTCAAGTCATACTTTGGTTGGAAGTGAGCAAAACATCACAAAACTCTGGTTCCTTTTTTGGAAAATAATAAAATAAAAGTGGCAATGTTATATTTCTTGATTCTTGATTAGACTATTTCTTTAGGTGAGGATATTTTGGCTTTCTAAAGGAGGTTACATTCATATTGTTTCTAGAAAACACTGTATGTATGTGTGTGTATGTGTATATTGCCTTATTAAACTCTTATTAAACATGTATTTTTTTATTATCATTGTCGGAGTGCCGTACCTTGATTGGAAGTCTGAATTACGCTAGATAAGGCACCCGACCAGTTGGCATCATCGTAATGAGTGCCGGTTCAGTTGTGGACAATATATCATGTAAGCTGTTTGAGAGAAGCCAATAAAGGCTTATTATGGAGTCCTGAGTGCCGCTGTTCATGCAAGGGATATGTTCTTCTGACTGGACTGGTTCTTACAGAAGGCACCAGCCAAGCTGCTTGAGGCTACTTGAAAGTGACGGCATACACAGGAGTATAAATATATATATATACATACACACACCTCCTGGGAGCGGCACTCCACGTCATCTATGTAAAAAGATTACTCATGACACCAGCATGTGATGCAATGTTTCAAACCTTTAATGGCTCGTCATCAGGCAGTGTAAAGACTGCCTGATGACGAACCATTAAAGGTTTGAAACGTTGCATCACATGCTGGTGTCATGAGTAATCTTTTTACATAAATGACGTGGAGTGCCGGTCCCAGGAGGTGTATGTACAGTTGATATTTGACAAGGCACCCCGGATACTACAAACAGGAGAGTGGAGTGTGTGTGTGTGTGTGTTTTTGTGTGCGTGTAGTTTCTAGTATGGAGCAAGCACTCACCATTACATTGAATGTGCAAAAAAAGTCTTTATTCCATTGGCAATCTCATTAAAACATCATATCTGGTTGACATTTCGATCCTCAGCAAAGATCTTTGTCCAGACATCAGGGTATAACAGCAGAATCCATAGCACCAGGTAGTGTGCTATGGATTCTGCTGTCACACTACCTGGTGCTATGGATTCTGCTGCTATACCCTGATGTCTGAACAAAGATCCCTGCTGAGGATCGAAACGTCGACCAGATATGATGGTTTAATGTGATTGCCAATGGAATGAATATATATATATATATATATATATATATATATATATATATATATATATATATATATATATATATAGCGGTCAGACCGGCACTCTCCCTAATGTCTTGGAAACATTATTTAGGCTGTGACTCAATACACACCATTCATGTAACCCTTTAGTGCTGCTGTCTGGTTCTTTGCTACATCCCAGTTATCTATTCCGAAGGGCACCGGGGACATTGAAGCATTTCTGGGGAGTGGCGGGATGATTTCTAGGTATGTATGTATATATAGATAGATAGATAGATAGATAGATAGATAGATAGATAGATAGATAGATAGATACTGTGAAGTAAGTTATTATTTATTTTATATTAGACTTTTTACAGTGTTCACAATGTTCATGTCTGTAAGTCCTTTAGTCAGAGCATTCCATCTTGACTTCAGCCAAAACAGACCAGGGTTAGAGCGGCCTGTATGCTGTTATATGGGAAAATAAACTGAATGTTCTCATACAAAATTTGGCAATATCTTCCTTTCCAGCTGATGCTGAAAAACTATTCCCTGTATTTCTACTCACAGTGGCACAGTGAGCTTGATTCAGGTTTGGATGCATTTATCATAGCTTCTGCTTAATTGGAAGACACTATAAATCGGTGACACTATAATGTGCTATCTGTGGGATCTAATTAGGGGTGAAGAGATGGTGTTTAAGTTAAGTGACTCCTCATTATAGCGGAGTTCTTTAATAGTATTGTCTTTGTCTTTTCTTGCATGACTAGATAAAGGCATGTTAATTAAAGTATATTATTAGATAAAACCCTTTTCGTTGCCACTACTATCTTTGCACATACAAAAATGTAACAAACAGCCAGCAGCAGCAGCAGCAATCAGCAACAGCCACCAGCACTCTCAGTGGACCACTGTACGTTATTAAGCAAGCATTCTCCCACGCTGCCACACTGTGGTCAGGTGGGCCAAGACTGACCCCCTGATTTGTTTGCGGCTAAACTGGAGACCACTGTAAAAATATTTCCGAGAACCACTGTTCCGTACAGTTTGAACTGGCAGGAACTCAGAAATGTTTAATCCTTATGTATAGCTGCAAATTTGAAATTAAACTCATGTGAAAGAAGAAATGTGGCAGAGAATCTAGGCAGCAGTGGAATATTTTCAGGAGTCACTGAACTGATGATACAGCTTTAACCTCCAGATTACATTTTATATAACCGTCAAAATAAAATGACTGCAAAGTATTTTCTAGATAAATGATGTACTGAATCATATTCTATGTGTTGTTTAAGAAATTTGTGGGTAGATTTATTAAGCTCAGTGAAGTGATAAAGTGTCTGGTCTTTATCACCGGCCAATCAGCTCCTACCTGCCTTTTTTCAAACCAAGACTGTAACTTCACAGTTAGGAGCTGATTGGCCAGTGATAAAAACCAGCCACATTATCAATTCACCGAGCTTAATAAATCTGCCCTTGGTTACTGTAGGGCAATATATATAGCAACTCATCGGAGATCATTTCTTACTGTACCACACCGGGTGGACTTTCTGGTAACGTAGAGCTTTAGTTAAAGTTTTGGTATACTTATATAAAGTTTTAACTTTAGTTTACTAGTAGTACGTTACTCAGAACTTCTCTGTTTTCCTGGGTAAATATCACTGACACAGCTCTATTTATGCTTCAAGCCAACCTGCATCAGTGGCCAATATCAACACATGATTGTAATTAAATTTTATACACTGCTTCAAAAAGCCAAAACATTTTCATATTTAAAGTGTTTGATAAGTCGGTATTGTTCTTTAATGTTAGTTTATTGCCAGTATAATACACTAGTTGTGTGTATCTGGAAAGGAAGCCACAAGTGTTTTTTTTTACCCAGGGATAATTTTCAAAGAGTAGAACAACAATTTCAGAACATCTAAGATTTTGTATTTCCAATGCCTAAAATCAAAATGTTTTCTTTTCCAAACTGTTTATGAAATTTTATGGGTACTTGTAACTAAGGGGCAGATTTATTAAGCTTGCAGAAGAGATAAACTGGAGATAAAGTGGAGAAAAGTTAAAAGGAGATAAAGCACAGCCAATCAGCTGTGTTTTAAAAAGACAGTTGGGAGTTGATTGGCTGGTGCTTTATCTCATTTTACCTTTTCTCCGCTTTATCTCCAGTTTATCTCTTCTCCAAGCTTAATAAATCTGCTCCTAAGATACAAGCAACCCCCAGAAGACAACAGTTTGTTTGTTTTTCTGACAAGTAGTTTTCAGTTGGAGAAGTCAGGCCATGTAGCAGACATCCAGTACTGTACAGATGCGTTC
Organism: Crinia signifera; assembly: GCF_055691185.1. Taxonomy (NCBI): domain Eukaryota; kingdom Metazoa; phylum Chordata; class Amphibia; order Anura; family Myobatrachidae; genus Crinia; species Crinia signifera. The sequence goes on from NC_139220.1 coordinate 230,889,947, forward strand.
TCAAACACAGTACAGTACATTTACTAAAAATCGTGTTTTCAGTTTAAAAAGGATCAGCATCGCTGGAATACAAGAGTTTTTCAAGGTCAAATACACTCATTTACTAAGAATCATGTTTGACAGAATTGTGTTTTCCGATAGTGTATGGAATCTTATTTAGATGTTTTTAATAGTGTGCATGATTAGTTGTGTGAGTGTGCCCGAATTGTATAGTACTCCCTGTGTTAAAAAGCCTGCACGAACCAGGGTTAGCTCAAGGAGCATAGTGTTGGTGTGAAAATTGCCAAGCAAACATTTTTGTTTATCATAATGACCTGTAATGTTTACCTTATATAGGAAATACCATTTTTTAATACAAAATGTTTAATTTAAATTTATATAACAAATGTGAGCGACGCTGGCATTTTTAGCAGATATCTTGAAAATCTCACAGAGATGTTGGCACTCAAATGGTTAAATATGGGGGACCCCTATGCATTTTTTATGGTGTATTTTTTTAACCATTTTGGTATATTAGGAATCTTAAGTATATACTTTTGTATTTTCTTGGCAAATACCAATCTAGTCCGTGATAGATGTAAAAAGCTGGTTTTTAAGCCTTTTTTTTATTGGCCAATCTGTCAAGAATTCAATCTGTTGCTTTGTTCCTCACTAATGCTGTCTACACACATGTACTATTCTGTTGCAGGAGAGCCACACTAGAGTTAGTTCACTTATATTGTCCCATATTTGAGAAAATTACTGCAAAGATAGTTTCAATAGAGGTCCTCTTGTAACGGCATTTCCCAATAGGATTGCTATGAATTCTTTCAGGGCTGCACACATTGGGGGTTATTCTAGTTCACTCTTTCTGACAAAATCCTTCTTAGATGGACAAAACCATGTGCACTGCAGGGGGGCAGATGTAACTTGTGCAGAGAGAATTAGATTTGGGTGGGGTTTTACTTCAAAGTGAGATCTATATTGCAGTGTAGAAATAAAGCAGCCAGTATTTACCCTGCACAGAAACAAAATAACTCACCCAAATCTAATTCTCTATGCACATTTTACATCTTCCCCCCTGCAGTGCACATGGCTTTGTCTATCTAAAAAGGATTTTGTCAGAAAGAGTGAACTAGAATAAGGCCCATTGTGATGTTCATATTCTCATACAGTACATCCAGCTGCACTTTCTGTACCAGCAATCCAGATCGTCATCTGATGTTCTATTGGATAACAAGTCATTTGAGGACAAATACACGATATTCGTGGTAGCAAGTTTGTTCTAAAGCTAATTATTCTGCCACCAGAATAACGCATTGACATTTTCGGGTAGTAGCCACTAAGTAGCGCTAATTGGCAAGAAACAATAAATTCCTTCCTACATTTATTTGTTGAAAAATTAAAGATACTTTACTTTTATACTGGTTTTTACTTAAAAATTATGAACAGTTGATGATTTTTTTATGTGCAAAAGAAATAAATGATTTGCTGGGTCCCTTTGGACACAGTATTAGTATGAGAAAGATAGAGTTAGAAGTTCTCAGTGCAATCACTATGATAGATGCTTCCAGAGTCCCCTCCTAGGAGCAGATCATGTCAGCAGAAAAATATGGGCCTAGCTAACACACCGTCAGGCCATATGACAGAATGATCTCCCAGCAGCTGCATTTCTTCATCCCACCCTTGTGCGATGAACTCCCAAAAGTCTAAACTTCACTCTATTTCCTCCCTATTTTGGTCCAGCTTACAACTTGCGGATCAAACATGTGCAGATAACCAAAGTTTAAGTAAATTAAAAAAGACAGGGCAACAGTCAACAATAGTTTCAATAAAATAAGGAGCAAGAATTGCAGGATTATACAAAATGACACTATATATTATATAAAATACTGTATATGCACAAAATAAAACATAATTTACCAAAATCATATACTAGATACTACTTACCTTCACATTTTTGCGTTATATCACTAAACTTGTGTCCAGCTGGGCATTTGCATTCAAAAGATCCAACAGTGTTAATACAATTTCCTCCTTGGCACATCCCAGGGATAGCTTGGCATTCATCCACATCTGCCCAAAAAACAACAAAATAAAAGTTAAAAACATACCTCAGTATAATCCATCACAGCTAATTACTCTTAGAGACCAAGTGACCCATTCATTAAGATTCATGTTATGTAAGATCAGCTTAGTACTCAAATGATTCCAGCACTGGGGATTACGTAACATGGAACAGGATAATGTCATTAAGGATTTAGGGCAGAATTCAATCAGCCACGGTAGATGACTGTGGGATAATTAAAGAGCCAGTTTTATCCAATTAGCGCTGAAACAAGGGCATTTTTTTTCACCTGCCTCAATGCAAGAGGAGGAGCAGTGGATGAATGCAAGAGGAGGAGACGCGAATGTCAGCAAGAGAAGATGCAGTTAATGTCAGCAACAGGGGGAGGGCAGCACCGAATGTCAACAAGAGAAGGACCAGCGAATGTCAGCAAGAGGGGGAGACACGAATGTCAGCAAGAGAAGATGCAGTTAATGTCAGCGAGAGGAGGAGCAGCGGATGTCAGCAAGAGGATGAGCAACAGATGTCAGCAAAAGGAGGAGCAGTGGATGTCAGAAAATAGTAGGAAAAAACCTAAAAGATATATTGCCTAATGAAACTGGTCAGGGAGTACTTATCCAGTAGTCTAGCTAAGACACTTATTTTATTAAACTCTGAAATCTTTCAGTTTATTTTGTAAATTGTATGGATTTATTTGGAATAATTGTAAAGCCTTTTGGGAGTTAACAACTAATAGTTATCCCTCATAGGACAGTGGTTCCCAAACTCAGTTCTTAAGTACCCCCAACAGTTCACATTTTCCAGGTCACCACACAGAGGGGTAGATTTATTAAATGATCCTGCCTCCTACCTTATTTACTACGCTGATTTGTGGGCGCGCGCTCCTTGTCTTTTCTCCTCCTCTTTTCACAATTCATTTCTGGCGTCTCTCTTCTATAATTCCTCCTACTGCTTGGCCTCCGGCGTCTTCAAATTCAAACTGCGCATGCGCCGGGTACACAGCAACCCCGGCGAACATTACCTGGCGCATGCGCAATTTGAATTTGAAGACGCCGGAGACCAGCAAGCGGGGTACACAACGCAAGACCAAGGTATCCGGCGCATGTGCAGAAGACGCCGCCGGACGCCTAGAGCATTCGTTATGGGAGGAAGCGTATCCCCGGCAGGAGGGGGATAACGCACTCTCATAACGTGCACCCAAAGATTAATAGATTCGGGCAAAATTCAGGCTCACTTCACCACGATAAAGTGGTGAAGCGAACCTGCGCCCATAAGGAACGTTAGGGCACAATTGATAAATCTACCCTAGAATCAAAAGTGAAATAATTAGCTCCACCTGTGGATCTTTTAAAATGTATTAGTGAATAATGAGTGCACCTGCCAGGTGACCTGGAAAAAATGCACTGTTGGGGCTACTTGAGGACTGAGTTTTGGAACCACTGTCTTGGGGGATTCCAAAGATTGTGTCTAATTCAGCATGGATGACAAATCAGAGGATTCGCAAATTTTATGCCCAAACCCAAATAGCGAAAACATATCCGTACGCATAGAAGTCGCAGAGTCGCAGAGTAGCCGCAGTTTGTTTGCCGGTGTTAAGGGGTAGAAACATGGTATTTTCTGGGTGTGTTAAAATGCAGGTGTGCCCAGGCGGTCTTTGGTTGGGTCTCAGATGTCAGCGATGACCATTTCCAGCCTGATTCTTGAGCAGATTAGTGGAATACCTAGATTTACGTAGATGGGAAAAAAAACTGTTCGATGGACACTCTTTGTGAATAGATCTGCGAAAATATCATTACTGCAATTTTGCAGGGGGCACCTTTCCTTTCTGTACGGTGGCGGCTTCCTGCTCGCAGTTATGCAAATTCTCAGGTTATAGATCCATGCTGAATTAGGTCCATTATTCAAATACTCCTTTCTGTCTTTATCTGGGCATGATCATCAAAATGTGGTTAGGGGAACTTTGGGCAATCACAAAAAATAAACAAAGCAAAGCTAGTGGCCACTAGCGAGGTACTGTGCAACTATTCTATTGATGTTGGTATAGGGGAAGCCTGGAAAGCAGTTCCGCATCTGCACAAATCACAAGTTGGACATTTAACTGTACCACCATGCATCCAGAGAAGATCCTTCCATCTGCTAAGCACTACTTTTTCTGTCCTGAGCTGCTAAATATGTATACAAACAACCCTGGGGTTTTTTCTGTGTCCCAGTTTAAAAAAAACTTGCATAAAACTTTACAAAATTCCCCCACAGTGCTGGAAAGTTAGATTACTCAACAGTTTAGTATATGGCTGCCTCTGTTAACTTTCTTCTGCTTCCTGCCAGACATCCAGACAATAAAAGAATTTATACAGCTGGAAGTATTAGACTAAAAGCCAAAAACTGTGTCAGAGCCCTCTATCAGGAGGCATGCTCAAAAATAAGTGAGGAACATCTGGGCAAACGCAATGATTTGAACTGCACACTCCAGCAGAATAAAATGTGAAAGGAAAACATAGGTGGATAAGTCATTTTTTTCACAAGTCATTTCAATTCAAACCAAACAATCTGTCAGCTGTCTAATGAAAGGACAGGAGTCATTTTGCATTTATTTCATGATTTTCCAGTTTTATTACATATTAAATGTCTGTATCTGAGGTCATGTTAAAGTATCTTCCTTTCTGGTGGACTAAGGGAGTTCTTGGCAAGGAGAAATTCATTAATGCTTTGGCTCGTCTGTCTGACCTGAGTTACTAATGCCCCCCCCCCCCCCCCCTCACCTCCCTTTTTTTTACATCATGCTCTCAGTCAGTCATGAAGTAATGCATCAGACAATGATTTTCCATTTGCTGAGCATAGGCTGGGGTATAATACAAGTCAGGCTGTCCAAAGCACTGTAATTCTATCAACATTAAAACATTTCAGTTTCAGCAACTCCATGTACTTTGCATACCTTGACACGCTCCTGTTCGGATGTTTGGAATAAAGCCGCGTCGGCAAGGATGTGGCTGGGGTGGGCACATTTCACAAGGGTGGCCCCATGCTCGCCCTACTGTAGCACAGCACAGAGTCTTCGTACACACTATACCGCTCAGCTGTCCTTGGCACATTTGGTTGCTCACAATAGCAAAGCATGGTCCTGTCCTGTAATCTGGAACAAAAGAGAACAGGTGCATAAGAAACAAGCGCTGGCTGAAATGACTGTTTTATCTACATAAGTTGGTTTTGCATTTAGATCTCTGGAGAAGCTGATTAACATGGTTATTTACAGTAACATCAATGAACCGTATGGTCAGGTGGCAGGTCCCAGTCCCAATGATAGAGCAGACACTAATGATGAATGTATTGAATGTACTGAATTTTGGGCCGATTCAGGTTGACTCGGTAAGCTGTGAAGATCATAGCTTACAGAGCGCCTGAGATGCCGCCCCCCCCCCCCCGCTCGTCTGAACGCCCGCTGCTCCCGATTCCCCTCATTAACATGTGAGGGGATGTGTAATGAATCCCCTCGCACGCCTCCGCTGCAAAAAAATGATTTCTCAGCATTCAAATTCAGTGTCTGAGATTGTACACAAACTTTGTGTCATGCTCAAATAAAATATATTTGTGCGTATTTCATATGTTTGATGTGTTTATACAACATAAATGCAAGATACCACAAGATACCTCATTGTAATAGAAAAATGTTCCAAAATACGGAAGAATACGTTATCCAAAATGATTCTGGTCCAGAGCATTTTGGATAAGGGATACTCAAGCTGTATAAGTATTGTCGTGCCTTTAAATGCCATGAATTGGACAGCCAGAATGCCCCACACCCTTGTCTCTCTGTTATAGGCATCATTTTGGAGGTAGCAGACAATTCCATATGGTTTAGAAATCAAACAGATCTCTGTCAAATTTTTATTTAAAGGTTTATTCATTCTAGTGATTTTGGGTCAATTCTGAATCAATTTTGCTAGTAAATAAGAACTTTCTATAGAACTCTATGTTAAAGTACTGATGTTTTGTGTTCTATTTCAGTCTAAAGTCTATTTTCTGGTACATTTGAGCCAATTTTCAGTTTATTTTTACTTTAGTAAATACCTGATTTTTAAATTGGACAGAAAATCCCCTGAAAATAAAAATAATCTAAAGTTACAGTACCCCTAAATTCTTATAAAAGGATCCATTTTAGTCAGTAGCCCATTAATATACCAGTAATATTTGGCCTCTGGAAGGAAACCCATGCAAACACAGGGAGAAAACTCATATGGTCCTTGGATGAATCAAATCATAACTAACCACCATTATTCATCTGTATAAAACGTATATTATGGACAAAGTGTCCCAGGAAGTTGATTATTTCTGTGTAACAAAGCATTGTATAGGTCTTTAAATCTTCAATAAAAAGTTATACCCCATACACACGGGGCGAGGAAGCCTCCGTGCTGAGCGATACTGCTTACCACAGATTGCTCAGCACCTTGTGATGCACCAGTGATGTGTGATCAGCGATCTGGCATGACCAGTGTTCTCTGGTGAGAGAACACTTATAATGATTAGATAGATTTATACTACAGGCAGTATAAATCTAGCCCGGCGTTGGCGACGCCCATGACCGAACATCACCGTTGCGGGGGGGGGGGGCTACAAATGAGGCGATCGGTGCTTAATTTCTAAGCGATCTAGTCAGATCTCATAGAAATAGGACTACATTTGCCTCGTGTGTGTGGTGCATTACCCTTACTAACTGCATTAAAAAGTTTATTGTTGAGATATTCAATTACAAATATTTTCTGTTGTACATACTATTAATCACTTAAAATAAGATTTCTGCATTTGAACAAGATATCCCCTGTAACTATAGCACGACAAGCATTGCCAAACAACATACACTATAAAGGGAGAGAGCAACACAATTTCCATGCCTCTGCCAACATCTGGGCTACTGCACATGTGAATTTTGAATAGTGGAATCTTGGCAATGTATGAGGCAAACAATCACTGACATTGGCAAACAGGGTTTGGCATCTGAATGTTGTGCTCTGTAAGGCTCTGCAATGCTGCTGTATAAATGGCACACTAGGTAAGCATCATACCAGGTTGACCACTTCTCCAGAGATAGATTTTAAGAGAAATGAAATATGCTTATGCTAAATGAATAAATTAACTTTAAAAATAAATTGGCTTGATTTGCTGGTGTGTGATGTCCATACATTTAAAGCATTAAGTTCCAACAGTACAGAGTAGCAAGAAATTAAAATACACTTCATACCTCAGATTTGACTTACTGTATCTTCACCTTTGGCATGCGCAGCACAGTTCATTAGGGTGCGCACTACCAAAAAATGATATAGATAGATATATAGATAGATAGATAGACCCAGGACTGGCAATAGAAATCTTGGGGCCCAGTACACTGAAATCTCTGAAGGCTCCATATCCGAACCCACACCATTTCCCTCGACCCCAACCTTATAATAAAACATACATAACAGTGGTTGGAGAGATATCTCCTGTCAGTATAGCTGCAGCCAGGGAGAGCCCCCACACTGCCAGAACCCAACATCCAACACTTCCCTCCCCAGCTCCCCACATAAAGGGACGGTACCTCTACCCCACTCACCTCCCGCAGCTGCCTACCTGCCCCCCAGCTGCCTGCCTGCCCCATAGCACTCACATACAGTAATAGCTACGATACCCCTGACCACATCACAAAGTGGCACCTGGCAAGTAACACTGTCCTTACTGAGACCGGAAGTAGGGGGTGGCATTACTCATGATCACTGCAGAAGGTGATTGTAAGGAAGGTGACAGACATTAGGGTGTGCCTGGGCACACCAGGCACCCTCCCTACGCACACCTGTGATCTTCACTTGTATCACATGTCTTGTATTCCCCATACTGCCCACTTCAGCATGTAATCAAGAGAACATTCCCAGTGTATGTAGGAAGATCTGGCCTAAAACTCTAGGCTGATATTGTACACGTGCATCACAAAAGTGGAAACACCAATATAAAGTCATCATCATGAAAACTAGGCAATTGTCTAGGGCCTATATAACTAAGGGGTGCCTAAAACACAGATAGTCTGATTTAGAGTTGCATGCAGTGCGCATCTGAGCTGCATATCTACTTGCCACTTAGAGAGTGTAAATGTGCAGCAACTGGCCACTGACATGTAGGGCAAATATTTCATGGGCATGTTGTGGACGTATAGGTGGAATTACTGTACAAGCTGATCAGAGCTGTGTGAATGCAAACAACTGACTGATTTCATCTACAGTAGGTAAGGTTTGCGTGTCTGAACTTATAGCGATAGCTGGGAGAGATGGGGGTATTGCAGTCTCATAGAGGCAGCCAACTGTGAATACAGGCGGATAATCGCATTTATATCTGACTATAAAATGTGAACCTGGTTCAGAATGAGAAACATAATTTGTATTATCCAATGTTTTTAATAATCCTCGTGTGCAACTACCTATAGTTCTGGCCTCTGACCTGAAGGAGAAACAGCTGGCAGATATTGGCTGTTGCCCTATGTTAGTACTACACTGTGACAACTACTCTGACATGAAGGCGATGGGTAATCCCCTATTTCGAATGGTCTTAGATGTGGTGACTGAGCAGTCATAACCTCTAATAACATCAATGTCATTCTCAACAAATCATTGAGTGATCACTTGTGCTAGGTTGATGGTGGCATTGTCATTCTAAAAGACATTCATTCCTTTAGTAAGAACAAATCTGCAACTTGGGTGTATATACCACCACCATTAGGTGGTGACTGGCATTGACCTTCTCTTCATATGGAATGATTGAACCTAAACCTGGAAAATGTTCTCAACAGCATCACAGAACCATCTTCACTACTGGAAATAAGCACTCTCAGAGCTGTAGAAATGTTTAGACTAGTATGGTAACTGCTCTTATCCATTTGTCTAGAAGAGAATGAAGAAGGATTCATAAGACAACATCGCATCCTTCTAATCCTCAGTCAACTACTGTCTTTATGGTCTTCTCACCTGGTCTTTATTACTAGGTAAGAAGAAGGCTTATGTGCTTTAACCCAACAAACATATCCTGGTCTGGAGGTCTGCGCATAACACAGGTTGAAATGTGCAGTTAATTGATCTTCACTTGCTAAACCATTTAGATTCATGTTTTCTTCTGCTGGTTTTCCATGCCAACATCATTTAGCTAGCAAGTCGAGCTGTCTTCATCACTGATGCCCCTTCCAAACACACCGCAACTTAACTATCTCTGAAAGTCACTAAAGCTTCTTCTTGAATCCGTGCTAATCATATTTAGAGGAAACCAAGGCAGCCCAACTATTTTAAAAGACCCTGACCATGCTGTTTTATACTTAATGAACACATAAGCGCCTCTCAGTCATTCAGGTATTAGCATTTTTTATCTGTATGTTTAAGTGAACTATGATTAACTATCTAGTTCTAATGTTTATAAATGTTAACCGATAAAGTAAAAGGGCAATGTAGGAGTAACAGCTACTTGTTAAATGCTATTTATGTGACCAGGACTGTATCAGAGAATTATCACTACTCTCACACGGTAACATTATTATTTTAAACATTCATTATAAAGATAATTGGTGGACGCAGCTACCGGAAAACGAACAAAGGTTATAAAGGCCACAAAAAAACATGATAAGAAAGAAATACTTGAGACCCCTGAAGCACACAGTAGATATACATAGAAGTCTTTCATGGGAATAAGTTTAGGTAAGATTACCCGATACCTACAAAGAGTACAAATCCATTTTATAGGCCAAACTAGTTCTCGTGTTTTGTTCATGGATGTATAACAGTGAACTTAGCTTTGATAGCAAGTTTTGTGACTGGCCTGTCACATTGAAATGTGAACTAGTATCAACAGAAAAATGCTAAAATCAGATTTTGATATGCCTGCAAAATAGTTATAGGTACAGTACACAAATTCTGCATGCAATGGCTAAACATTAACATCTGCCGTCTATAGTGCTACTCACTATTTTCGCTGGGATGCAATGTTCAAATCCGAAGATATTAAACCTTGAAACATTCTATTTAATATGTAATAACAAAAAAATCCACAAAGATACTAAATGTGATCCCAGATGTGTGTCCACAAGACATTGTAGTGATTCGCATTGGGCAATGAGGGATGTGGAATTAATCAGGGATGAGGAGTTAAAGTTAAACTTTGGTTTTAATCATTTTCAATTCTGGCATAAAACTAATACAATATTTACATTGGGAGGGGAGGGGGATGCTTGGGGGAGGTCAGAAGCAAATATCGGGAGGGGAAATATGGCACATGTGGAGGTCGAAGGCAGAGGTATTCATAGAGAGAGGGGGTCAAGGCAGTGGGCAGGTTCATTAATGCGTACATGAGGCAGGGGAACATATTGCAATGGGAGATAATAGGTGCACATAGGGGGGCAGGGGGCATAGGCATTCATGGGGAAGAGGGTCAGTGGCTGATGTGGATGGGGGGGACAGAAGCAAGCTTGGTCAGGCAGGACGCCTAGGTATATATAAAGAGGGGAGATAATAGGTGCACATAGGGGGGCAGGGGCATAGGCATTCATGGGGAAGAGGGTCAGAAGCTGATGTGGATGGGGGAGGGGGGCAGAAGCAAACTTGGTTAGGCAGGATGCCTAGGTATACATAAAGAGGGGAGATGATAGGTGCACATGGTAGGAGATGGTAGGATGCAGAAGCAGTCATGGGGAGGGGGTCAGAAGCTCTCATGGGGAGGGTGTCAGAGGCACAATTGGGGAGGCAGGGGGCAGAGGCACACATGGTAAACTTTATTACTGATGACTCATAGAAGCAGGTGAAAAAGAGCATTAAGGAGAGATCGGGTGGGAACCTATGTGAAGGATAAGCTGTGATGATTTCCTGAAGTCTGAAACCTTCTATGAGACCACAACTACTGTAGGATCACTCTTGGCCTTTGTGTGCACTGTAGAGAACTACCATTCTGCTCTTTTCCTAAACTTTTCACTGCTCAAATCCCTTTTGTCATAGATCAATTTTTCATATGCCTAAACTTTCCTTGGCAAATACTCTATATAACGTTGAAAACCTCATCAAAATCCATCCAGCAGTTCTCGAGATTAGCCCAAACAGCATGGCCACAGATTTTATATAGAGAGAGAGATACTGTATATACAGCTTCATTATTGATCACAAGTCATATTGCATTCCAAGGGTGATGTGTTATTACAATGCATTGCTATTATCACTCTGGTACATGATCATGCATGCATTATACATATTTATAAAAGAGTCCAGAGAATGCACTCTGTAATGGTTAGCTACGCCTCTGGGGTGGCTGACCACACCTTTTGGTGACTGGCCATGCCCCTTAAGCACAGAACCTACCACTGCATTCCCTTGGAGGCCGCATTTATAATGAATCTCAGACAACTAGAGGTAAAAAAAATGCTTCTCAAGCGGTCCCCACTAGTCAACATAGTTGTAAAGAGCTCAGGTGGCCAAGGACACTGAGGGTGATGTGTGTGGGGGAGGTGAGGGGTGGTCATTAGCAGAAGTGAGGAAGCTTTCTGCCTGGGCCTGGCATGGGGAGAAAGTTTGGTTTGCTATTGAAGTGTTACAAGTGTTGACAGAAAAGAGCAATTGCTGTGTATTTCCATAAGTAGGGGTAAAGATCTGCATCAACAGTTGACATATTTTTGGACTGGAGTCCCATCATGTGTTTTAAATTTACACCAATAAACTAATTTCCCAAGCATGCACTTTCTGCCAGTGGATATGTATTACATTTGCAGGCACCTTGCGGGGCATGCTGGGAACTTTAGTTCAACAGCTATTGTTTCAGAAAAAAGATAATATGAAACAGAGAAATTGTGGTAAAATGTTATAGGTTTTACACCTACTGTAGAATGAACTCCACATGGATGGAAATGGAATAAGGTGAGGAAAGATATGATTCCTTACAGCCCTGAGTACTGAACCTAATCAGACAGCTGCGCTTGGCTGTTTTTTATCATTTATATTTAAGCTTGTGAAAATATGAAACACCAGGGGGAAGATTTACTAAAGGGTGGTTTTGTATGCGGCCTGCTAACCACCGCATATAAGATTTGGTGTTCAGATCCAAACCACAGGATTTACAGTTCGGCAGGTTGGAGGCTGAAATTTTAAAAAAATGCAACGTTTGGCAGATAGGAAACGCAATGGTTTATGCCAACAAATATGGTTTCACATCCAGCTTTCCTAATTCGTTTCTATTCTCCCAGAATGTCTGGTAGACTCATGAACTTCATTAGAGTAGCCCAGCCAACAAGATTTCTAGCAATTCGTGGTGAACCTATGTCATCACGACCCCATGACTTGCAGCACCACTCTACAAATCTCTGCACCATGCAGCATATAGGTGATTGTTTTTTTCAGTGTACTCATTTGAAGAATGCTTGACCAATGTACTTTAAGGTCTGCATCAATTACAGCCCAACCAGTTTATTAAATGATCACTTTGGGCATGATTCTTATGTGGACAAAGTTCGCATCACTGCTGCATCCTAACATATGCTCATACACCAGGAGGCATCTGGTGTAAATGTATGGCTCCTGAATGCATGTGTGATCTGCTTCCATGTCTTTGAGGCTATGGGCCAGTTGAGTAACCTTCATGTTATGCAGATTGGCAACTGCAGCTTTTTAAATGAGGCCAGGAAATCTGCATAGCCAGAAGCAGTCCCTGGCCACTGCCTTCCCAGAAAATCGTTATCGGAATTGCTTGTCTGCACCACCCCCCTCCCCGACCCAAAGCGGCTGCAGTCTGTCAGTTAGGCTGCAGCTATCAGACAGTGCAAGTGTAATTACAGAACTCATTACTATGCAAACATCTGTTAGTTGGCGATCTGCAAATGTGCAGATTGCCAACCATCAGAATATTACTTAAACCATTGGATTTACATACTAATCGGATTCAGACCATTTGTTCTTTACTAACAAAATAAGGCCAATTGTCATATGATAAAGATCCATAATGGTTTAAGCCATGTTGAAGCCAATTGTATTAAATGTTCTTTTATTCTTTGTCTAGCACATATCCCAACTATGATTTTCAGTTTAAATTGAAAAGCTTTTAACTGGTTCAACATGTCAAACTTGTAGGAGATTTTTTATTTATTTTGTTTTGCTAACATGAGTAATACAGTTTCTGGAGAGCTGAACAAATCAGTCCAGTAACAGATTATCACCTAAACATAAGGATCTATCCTTTTCCTTTGCCTAAACCATATTCAATGGCACGTAGGGGTCATTCCAACTCTATGGAGTTTATTTACTAAGATGGGAGTTCTACTGAAGATGTGATGTTGCTATGGGCTACCAATCAGATTCTACTTTTTCATTTAGTTATAATCTGATTGGTTGTCCATAGTAATATCACATCTGCAATATAACTCCCATCTTATGAAATAAACCCCTATGTACTGTATTTCCAACATAAGGCTGATTAGTACCAGCAATTGGCACTTCTGGACAGTTACCATAAGGAACATGACTGCTTTACAGCTATTGAACATAAACACTGAAAAGAAAAAAAATGACCACCCTACCCGAGGTATGAAGAAGCATTTAAATGTTAGTTTAATATTCCATCTGGACCTTACAATTCCTTTCCCAGAAACACAGATGGTACTTATGAATGGTGAAACCTAACCAAAAGGTTATTCCGGGTGAATATCGGAATCTCTATAACTATTATACAGAAAATCTACAAAAAAGGAGAGAAAAAAAACAGTAATTTTCGTGGGCATCTACATTATTACACATGTTTGCAGTCTACATTCTGCAAGTAACGAGGCTATTGGCAATGATATTCATGCGGGAGTCTAAACTGTAATATAACTTGGGTTTGGTATTTTTGTTGTTATTCTTGTTTGTTTTGCTTAGTAACTACTTAGTGATCTGTGCTAACCCATGAGACACATCAGATTTGTATTTTGCCTTAAAACCTGGCATTACTCAATGTTCCTTAATATGTTCTACCACAAACACACACAATATATTGATACCAAAAGTTACAGTGTCCATTAAGCTTCAACACACTGCCAAATATACAGTAATGTTTAAAATCAAAGAACTGACAGAGAAATGTATTACTAAGGGATATATTAGCTCTAAAATCAGGATTTTCATACACCCCACATTTCTTTGTATATTTTTATATATACTTCTGGACTCTACTGTAATGTATATCTCACAATGTGTTTGCTTATCAAACAAAGTATACAATTAATATTGCCCTATACTGTACATTACCAAACTTATTAGGGGACATCATTTGTTAAATAATGTCATTTATGAGGGATTAAAAGGGGAAATATCTCATAGATGAATCAAATGAAGATCAATGTTCTTCCAATGTATAGAAAATATTTGAAGCTACCTAAAAAAGGGTTTTGTATTCCAGGATAAAAGCTACTTGTTATCTTGTAATCTGTAACCCGCGCATACCATACATCTACAGCCTAATTACTTGTTCTGTCAAATACGATTGGTAGACAATGATGATTGGTGATCCGTTGGAGAATCAGCAATAAAAAACATTAAAAATCCCAGACTCGCCAATCCCAATCATTTTTGGTCAGAATCAAGGAACCCCATTCCACCATCCCTAGACTCATAGAGTCATTAGCATAATGGGGAATTGCCCAGATATCGGCCTAATTTATAGTTTGTGGTTTAACTGTCTTTTATGCAGTATGTTGCAGCTCAGCTAAAGTAAATCATAGTACAAATTGACTATAATAGTTGAGTTGAGCATGAGACTTGGTCTCAGCCAATTTGTCATGGTCTGGCAATGTTCTCACTCAAACAAAAAAATCCCAACAGCGTCTCTTTTTTCTGAGGCGTTTAAAAGCGGCCGGTGTGAGCAAGCCCACCATGACAAACTTCTATAGATGTTCGATAGAAAGTATTCTGACCTTCGGCATTATCGTTTGGTTTGGCAATTGCATGGTTAGGGAACGCTCAAAATTAGAACGTATTGTAAAGGCCGCAGGTAAAATCATAGGAGTGCAACTGCCAACCATACTGGAGCTCTATAATTCTAGAATTTTAAAGCGTACCAAAAATATTTGAGCCGATTCCAGTCACCCGTTTTTTAGTTCATTCGAGAAATGACCTTCGCTAAAAAGGTTCAGAACCATGAGGGCACGTACAAGCCGTTTGCACAATAGTTTCCTTCCATCAGCAGTGCGTATGTTGAATGCTTGAAGTGATGTTTGATTTTATATATCCCTTACGTATTTTTCTTCCCTTTTTATATGTATTATGCGGATATTGCTTTTATTGTACTGGTATTTATGTATTACACAATTTCGTCTGCAGAGAGAGTTTTCTCCCGCTGCTGATGACAATAAATTTGACTTGACTTGACTTGACTTAATACGGACAGATTCCTGTTGCCAGCGAAATCTACTGCAGACAATTTTTTGATGATATTATCAGGCTATCCAATTCCAGCGTGTTTTTACTGTGCACCAGATGATCAATTTACAGATGATAACACATGGCATCAGGGGTAAGATCCAAACCCATGTGTTATTGCTGAAAAACTCTGCCTAATGGGGCTTGTTGTCAGGGATACTGCGCCTCCTAATCCTCAATAACTATTGACAATCAGGGCTAATAGGATAGCCCCCTGGAGTACTTTTATCTGGGTTGCGGTCGTTAGGTTGGCACAAGAAAGGTCGACACTCCTTAGGTTGACAGGCAGAAGGTCAACAGGCAGAAGGTCAACAGGCAGAAGGTCAACAGGCAGAAGGTCGACAGGCATAAGGTCAACAGGGACTGAAGATGACAGGGTCCTTAGGTTGACCAGCGGATGGTTGACAATGAAGAAGGATGACACAGGGTTTTTGATTTTTTTTTCCCCACTGTGGTTCCAGAACAGGTGGGAGTTCATGCCCTACCATCTACTAGGTATGGAGGGAGAATAGAATAGTGTGCCGAGTGTAGCCAGGAATCGTGCCTGGAGCACGATGCAAAGGGCTGCCGTACACTTAGACCGTGTCCAGAACTAGACGTCTAGATTTAGATGCCTAAAAAAAAAATATGTGTTGACCTTCTGCATTGTAGACCTTCAGCCGATCGAATTAAGGACCCTGTCGAACTTCAGTCCCTGTCGACCTTCTGGTGTCGACCTAAGGAGTCTCGACCTTTCTTGGGTCGACCGAATGATCCATACCCCTTTTATCTGCAGTTATTTACTGCATCTAATAGAATACTCCCCTATACATGGAATTAGAATCATATATAGACTGCAAAGATTTAAGTACAAGACTGCTAGTTTGTAGTAGCTAATGAAGGGCAGCATTCATGGGGGGGGGGGGAATCTAGTAATTTATTGCTAGCGTTTTACACCATGTAATAGTACAGTCTTAAAAGTCAGTGAAAACAGTTGAGCTGTAATTTGTGAAGCTCATTGTTTGCAATGCTGTCGCGAGCTCAGTACATCCTATGTTTGTGTAGCTTTCCTTAGCTTGTGCGTGTTTTTATTTACCTAGATTTATGTTCTTTTTTTAGTACAGTCAGCACACGTAGCACATAGCAGTCTTACAATAAGGGTTCAGTGCGGCAGCCTCACCACATGGCCATACAGAGTGCTTCCTTCATGGATGTTATTCTATAAAACTTCACTTTGCTATAATGCATTCAGGATATATTTATTGCACCTTGGGGTATGGGATAATACCACATTAACACAGCACTACAGGATGACATTCATTTACACCTTTACTAATAGAAAGAAGTTGAAAGTTACACTTCATTGCTTAAATAAAGCAAATTACATCAATGATGTCCATAACCAGCTTGGCTAGCTAGTGAACACTGACCTCAGTTTTATTTATTGGATAGAAATATATGCATGGTAATTGTTTTCTAAATAGATAGATAGGTACGGTACATAGATAGATAGATAGATAGATAGATAGATAGATAGATAGATAGATAAAAACATAGAACCACTTGGCCTATCTAGTCAGCATTAAACATATGTATATACACACACACACTAGGGTTTTTTTTGTGGGGGAAGGGGGTACCAACTAATCTACCATTATATTTTTGGATTGTGGGAGGAAACCGAAAAGAAACCCACACAAGCACATGGTGAATACAGGTTGAGTATCCCTTATCCAAAATGCTCGGGACCAGGAGAATTTTGGATAATGGATTATTCCGTATTTCGGAATATTTTAATATTTCAATGATGTATTTTGAAGTATCTTGCATTTATGCTGTATAAACACATAATATACACACAAATATATTTTATTACCACATAAAATACACACAAATATATTTTAATTGTTCAAAAAACAAGGTTTCAAAACGTGAAACAAAATGTGTGTACTATCTCAGCACTGAATTTGAATGCCAAGCAATCATTGTCTTTCACATATATAGTGCCAGTTACATATCATGTCCCCAGTGATGCTGTTACAAATGTCCCCAGTGAGTTTTTAGCAAAAAAAATATTTTTTTTCACTTTCTGGAATGTCCGTATTTCGGAATAATTCGGATAACGGATATTCGGATACGGGATACTCGACCTGTATATACACTGCACACACTTAGGGCCATAATCAGACTCAAACCTATGGCCTCATTGATATGAGGCAGTAATGCTAAGATAGATAGACAGACAGGCAGACAGAGTCTCAAATTCAGTAGCCAAAATTATTCAGAAAGCTTGCTAATAGCACTAAAGTTATAAGTATTCTTTGCCGCTTTCATCCATATTCCGTTTTTTTCTATCTGTATGATTTGAAGTAAAGGTGTAACTTCAGGAAATAGGAATTAGGGCAGCATTGTGCCACGAATAATCTATCATTTGTTTTTAGATCACGTAGATACAACCTACGCATTGTCGGCCAGCCAGAATAACTTAAAGGGACAGAGCTCCATGATTTTCTCAAATCTACTTTGCCTGACATTGAGTGGGCCCACAGCATTACCATTCTGATTCGAAACCACAAATTGTTTTATTTCGGTGCCTGAACTACCTGCATAAAATGTATTATGGAAATTGTCCCTTAGATGCTGTGGTTTCCTCTGGAAAAAAACACAATCTCTTTTCCAATATTATTCTGTGGAATTAACCAATGCTGTGAAGGAATTATCCCTGCTGTGTGCCCACCTGTTAAAAATAGAGAAGAAGTTTACACTTCTATACCCTGCCTGCCTGCCTGCGTATCTACAACAAAAACTCTTACGCGGATATTGACAAAGTAGACAACGCCAATAATATCAAGAGGGTGAATCCTCAGATGCTTCTCGAGATCCTACAGTTTGAAGAACGTACAAGAGCAATCATCACTACTTATAGTAGTTTGAGCTGTATTACTAACAGCTCTATCTCATTGCTATAATGCAATTGGAGTCACCCATCTGTTAGTTCAAGTTTTAATCTTATGGTCCTATTACATGATCTTCAGGAACTATTATTTTGTCGTCTGTTACGGTATTTCCTGGAGCATTTTCAAATTACCATGACGTTTATTTCTATGGCGTCCCAGAATACTCTTACTTATTGCTGGATATCAGCCATTAGGTGAGGAGCCTGTCTCTACACCCACATGACTTATAAATCTATAAAAAAAAATGAATTTCATAGTTAACAAAAGTTTGTTGTAGAGGTGCTAATGATTGAAGCACTGTATGCATCTGTATGGAAAATGGAAATCTTTGATGTGTTTGTAATTTTGTTACTGATACTTCTATTCTCCCTGTTGTATGCTTACCTTCCCCTCCCCTTCTATAGGCTGCAATTGTATCAACCGTATGTTTTCATGTAAAGTATTTTAATCTTATGGTTTCTTGTTTGATAAATATGCTACTGGTGCTTTGCCACTCCCTTTAGATATTGAATAACTACCTTGGAACGAAGTTCATGAAATATTGGCAGAATTAACTCCTTCTCCAAAAAGAAAAAGGTGTCGATCTTTGCTAACAAACTGCATATAGATATCCTTCTTTTATTTTATTTTTTTACAAGAAACACACCTGACGGTTGCATAAACAGTTAAACTTATGTTTAAATGGAAAACTATGACCTTAGCACCATTTAATTCCAAAGCAAGAGGGGTTATCATTCTTGTAAAACAACATAATAATGTAGATATCATATCAACGGTGGTTGACCCAGAAGGTAGATTTTTATTGTGGGAAATATCTTTTGGAAAACACAATACTTTTTGTACAATGTTTATGCTCTGAACAATTACTCCAAACCCTTTTTTCTAAATACTTGTGGCAAAATTGACCCCATATATGAATATATCTATGATCGTAGCAGGTCATTTTAAATTGACCTCTGCTACACAGCTGGACAAGCAACTTTCAACTACGTTTATTAGATATATGGCGCCATTATCATCCAAATGACAGACGTTTCCTGTTTATCTGCGGCTTATGGAGCATTGTTTAGAATAGATGTGTTGTGTTCTACCGATCTATTGCCAAAATTCCATAAAATTCAAATGGAACCTATTGAACTATTAAATCACGCCATGTTATGGTTTAGTTTAAGAGTAGATACTGAAAGAAGCATTGTTGTTCTTGGAGATTCCCTGCAGCATTGTCACAGTCTTTAAAATTTAAACAAAAACTTGAGGCAGCTTGGGAGGAATACCACTTAAATAACTTATCGACGGCCAACAACGATCCTTTGTTTTTCTGGCAGACTTCCAAAGCTGTTTTTCGGAGGAATATTCTTTCTTATACTACTTCAACTACAAAATGAATGTCACAAGCATTTATTCAAGCTCAGCATATTTTAACAACTGCCTTTCAATAAATAATGGTACATAACTCCTCTTTCCACAAAGACTGATGGTTTTATAAATTTGGCAATAGATCTGGTCCATTACTAATGAATCTTCTACATGGCCAGAGGCATCCCATGTTAGACCTCTCCATATCTACAGATGGAGCAGCTCCCGTCGCCAACTGCCAGCAGCCACCAGAAGGAGGCACGAGACGCTCGCACTCCCCACTCTGACGGTGCCCTCCGCTGCCCACTGCAGATCCCCCCCATGTCCCCAGCAGCTGCCCCCAGCTTCCCTGATCCCTGCAGCGCAGAAGGGCAAGGAAAGTGCTCCCCGCCGACGTGTTGATGGAGACGCGTGCGTGTGAGACGCTTGCACATCCCCGTCAGATGGAATACATCTCCGCCGGCAATCGCCAGCTAAGGAAATTTGGTTATTCCCAGCACAGGCTGAGAGGCGCTCCCTCTGTATGACGGAAGGCTCCCTTCATCCTGGTATGGATCATAGGATAGATAAGCATTAGGTTGACCACTGAGGGTCGACATGCATACAATTCGACATGACTGAAGATCGACATAGGCTTAGGTTGACAGTATACTGCATTATACTCCCCCTACCACTGCCCCGCCCCAAGATAATTCTGTTTTTTGGACAAACCTCCCTATTCCTCACATAAGCTCCACTCACGCAGATTCCCTGATAGACCCATCACAGAACTTGACCTTTCTCAATTACTTTTTTCAGCATGTGCAGTGAATCCTGTTTAGTATTCGCTGCACATTCGCCGCGTTCCGGAGGGCTGGAGCATTCGCTGCCAGCCCTCCCTGTCACCCTATTCAAATCCGCAGGGGCTCGCTGCCCCTGACGGCAATTTTTAACCCCTGCAGGGGAGCAGGAGGACGGCAGCAAACAGGGAGATGGAAGCCTCCCTGCCTGCGCCTGACACTTCTGTGGGAGAAGGAGCAGGGCAGGGGCGCGGTCGAGGGAGCCGCTGCACTGGTCCCACTCGTGAATACTGTATGTAATGAGCGGGACCAGTGTGCAGTGAATATGTAATGAGCGTCTCCCCGCCCCCTGGTGGCGTATGTGTAAAAAAAATGTTTATATATATATATTCACGTGCAGCAAACACATGAATAAAAACAGTATGCCCCTTCACAGAATAAAATTACTGATTTTTTTGATACCAAATAATAATAATAAAAAAACTATATTTTAAAAGATCATATTCCTGTTCACCTTAAAAAGATGATGATTGCTAAACGGTGACACATGCCGTAAATCACTTTGAAAGCAATTCGCCATCTGAGCATGGAATACACTCATGGCGAAAATCCCATTAAAAAAACAACAGCGACTTGCAGCGAGCATGAAATGGAGAACTGGCCAGCATTAACTATTCGCTTTCGGCGAACAGTGAACATTAAATAGGGTGAATCCGATTTTCAGTGAAAAAGATTCACCGCAGAGAGTGCCATAAAAAATTGTGAATCCTGAGCATTGAATACTGCCCAGAGTATTAAAAATACTATAATATTTTAAAAGGACTGGCATGGATTATGTTTTTCGTTGAGTAAGGAAAGTGGGTTTGTAGGGAAATTTCATCATAGACAATTGATGGTCTTCAAAAAAATCCTCTGGGAATACAAATGTTGTCTCTCCATTAGAGTTAAATATTTCAATTTTCCTTATGCACGTCTTGGTGGACGATCAAATAGTAATTAGCACTGTCAGAGAGAGCGCACCTTTACAATATAGGTTTCTTTCACAATGCAAAAAAAGTATTTTAATTCAGAAATTTGCTGTCATTCCAGACTACAGTCCTGCTGCACTGCACACAGGGGGTTATCCTAGTTCACTCGCAAAGGCACAATCACTCTCTAATGGACAAAACCATATGCACAGCAGGTGGGGCTGATGTAACATGTGCAGAGAGAGTTAAGGTGTGTACACACGGGGGCGATTTTGTCCAAAATCGCGGGAAATATGGTCGCTGAGCGACCATATTGCCCGCAATGGGAGTGTGCACCGGCGATATATCGCCGGGTGCGCGCTCCCGTTTTTGCCCCTGTGGTGATCGCTGGTCGCAGGAACATGCTCCTGCGACCAGCTGATTACCACTGCCGGGCTCCCCCCGGCAGTTTCTTTTTCACCAGCGACCATCTCTGGTCGCTGATGAAAAGGAGAAACTGAGCAATATATTGCTCAGCCATATATTGCTCAGCAATATATGGCTGAGCAATATATCTCCCCCGTGTGTATGGGGCTTTAGATTTGGGTGTTTTATGTGCAGGGTAAATCCTGGCTGCTTTGTTTTTACACTGCAACATAGATATCAGTATGAAGTACAAACCCCACCCAAATGTAATTCTCTCTGCACATGTTACATCAGCCCCACCTGCAGTGCATATGGTTTTGTCCATTAGAGAGTGAATGTGCCTTTGCGAGTGAACTAGAATAATCCCCACTGACACACTTTCTCTCGTCTTCATGGAAATTAAGCAAAGTTTGTGAGGTACATTGCTATTCGTCTCAGGAAAAGCAAATATTTGTCCTCAAATGATATTTTTATTAAAATGCAAATGCGTTGCCATGGTCTACATTGCTAACAAATCCCCTCATGCTTAGTAGAATGTAGGTCAGGACACTTATGGAAGAATGGATAGAAAACCTTGAAAATAGACAAAACTTTGAAATTATTTTATTAATTTTATTTCCAATATAAAGTTTACACCATGTTTAAAATACAGCACAAATGCAACACCTTTGATACTAAAGATGCCCTTTCTAATTAGTCAGTACATATCACCCGTATGCACTGGAGCAATATTAATGAAGGATTAAAACGATCAGTGCTCTGTCCTTCATTAACATGCATGGTGTCACTACCCTTGTTCTAGGTTTGATGTGCAGCACATCAAACATCATCGTCGCAAGCATATTGTGTATACACAGTGGCCAATATGCTAATCCCTCCAACCTGACAACATATCGCCCAGTGTGTACTCGGCTTGATCCTTGGAAATAACAGAACCTCATGGAGCATGGAGATAAAGTGCAGAGAGGTGAAGTACCAACCAGACATTATACAGGGTGTGTTTCAAAGGGTGCCGGACGGGATCCCGACAGTCGTTCCCGGCGGCCACCGGCTATTCTCCCTCATGGGGGTCCACGACCCCCATAGAGGGAGAATAGAATAGGTGGCGAGCGTAGCGAGCTACAGTGCTCGCAAGGGGATTTGTTGCGCTTGCCATGCTGTCTGAGTCAGTCGGCCAGTCGGGATCCCAATATCGGGCTAATGACTGTCAGGATCCCGACTGTCGGAACCCTATACCACACCCGTTTCAAAAATCAGTTAGGAGCTGATTGGTTGGTACTTTTGAGGTCTATTTACTAAGCCTTGAAGAGAGATACAGTGGATGCTACAAGCAATGCTACAAGCTGTGTTTGATAAAGGACAGTTACAAGCTGGCTGTTTGGTGGTTTATCTCTCTAAGGCTTAGTAAATATACTGCTTAGTGATTTAAGCTTTATAAGAATAACAATGAAATCTCTCCACTTTATCTCTCTACCAGCTTTGGTATATCAAGTGCTATGTTTGGCATGCATGGAAAAGATCACATGCTACTTACATGATAAACAACATACATTTCAGGGGATATGGGATCATATAGAACACATCCCATCCTGGGTCTTGAATGAATAATCAGGTCATTTCCCTGTCATCTTTACGCTGAAGAGGTGGCTACTGGGAGGGGACATGGTTGGGAGTTTTTATTCTCCCTACTGCTGTTTTCGGACACACAAGGGGGTCACACACACACACACACATACATACATACATACATATACACACACACTCGCCGCTGCTGAAAAAGACCGGATCCTGACAGGATGGAGGAACGTGAGTAATTAAATACCAATGAACTAATTGGAAACTTCTGCAGGTGTGCCAGAGCAATTCCTACTGATTTTTCCTAAAAATAGTGATTAGTAAACGATGCGGCGACAGCTCCTTTGAAGGTCCAGGACATGGCTGAAAAATATTCGCTTCCCCAATCACAGGCTCTAGCCATGTATCAAGCCCAACATTACGTTAGCTCGGTTCTTAAATATCTCTCACCTACTGATAAAACTAATGCCCTAGACACGCTGCTATTTAGACCAACATCGGGAAGGAAAGCCATTTCGACTTATTATCAAATATTACATACTCCTATTGCCCTAGACACCATACGAACAGGCATATCTACATGGTTGCATATCTTTCCACAATATTCATTAAAACACCTGCTACGCTCATTCCAGTATTCCTGGAAGACCATGCCTTCCTCTATGTATAGGGAAATGTTTTACAATATTTACCACAATGGTTACCTCTCCCCACATAGACGCTATGTCATGGGCATATCTGAAGCCGATACATGCCCAAAGTGTGGTAGCTCGGGGGCGACATTCAAGCACTGTATGTGGGATTGCCCTCTCATATTCCGGTTTTGGAGACAGGTGCAGGGATTCTCTAGGACCTACTTATTAAACAGCCTTCCTTTGACGGCGGAATGGGCCTTGCTGGGTATGTTTCCTCCCAATACACCAATACTACCCGACAGTAAAAAAGTAATGCTTATAATCTCGGCAGTGGCCCGCAAATGCATCCTACATCAGTGGATTCATGCGGACCCTCCAACCGTACAACTGTTTAGGGCGAAACTTTTCCATGTCTTTCATATGGAGTGGGTGGAGATCCTTACAAAAGGAGGAACGCACAGAAAAACTTTTCCAAATATGGGAAGGCTTTATTGACTCTTTATCAGATGATCTTAAAGTACAGATTTACAAATGTTTTAGAGCCACACAATGGTACGAGACTAGGAATCTCTTAGGGGATGCCCCGATAGACCTTCCAGCAACATAGTTGTCTCACGTGTTGAGGACCCTCCGGCCGTGTTCGCCGGTATCTTTGTCATTCCTCTGCTCGGCAAAGCAGGATAAGAAACATTACTACTCAAATGTACACTGATTTTATACTGTATTATTGTGATTCATACAACTGCATTTTGTTCACTGTAATATTGTAATGCTCAATCCTAAATAAAAATATTTTGGAAAAAAAAAAATAGTGATTAGGAAAAATCTGATTTGCTCTGGGGATACAAGCTTATGTCCTTCAATTGAATAGGAAAACCCCCAAGTGCTAAGTTTTACAAAAGTAAGCTCACAACTGGCTATGCTCCTATTTAACCATTTATTTTTAAATTACTACATGATAATACAAACAGTAACATATCACAGTATATAATGCACAAACGAATAAACAGAGGACCACACAAAGGATCCACGCACAGGCCTGTGGGAGCAAACTGGATATGCCACTACAAGTAGTGAAATATTAAAAATTCAGTAGGGTACTAGGTATGTGCTTAAAAGAAGAACACTGACATCCAATATACTGTATGTAAGTTGTTTGCCTTTAATAGGAATATTACTCTGCAGTCTTTTCTACAAAACTGTCTTCTGTATACTGTAGTAATCTAAGGGCCGGATTCTATTAGCTGTGATTAATTGCCACTGGCTAATTTATATTCTGGGGCTCTTTAATTAAGGCCCCGACAACCCACAGGCTGCACTTAATGGAGATATTTTGTTTGAGCCTGAGTGAGCCTTGAACAGAAATCCAAGTTAAATTACGTCATCGCAGGTGCAGTTAATGTGAATGTATTCAGGATTACATGGATAATATTACTGTATATTGGTTAACACACATTAGTGGTTAATTTACAGTTCAAGGAAATGGGGCTGCAATTGAATAGCCCTGGGCATTATAGCCTGAGGCTACCACCCTTTATCATGTGTGATAAAATGCCCTCTCTAATTAAATTAGTCCCTAAGGATTCACTCATTCTTTTGCTTGTTATAGGGGGCATATAGTGTAGCGATGTAGAGCGACGCATAGGGGGTATTCAGTGTAGTTATGCAGTGTGGAGAATAGGTGGTATTCAGTGTAGTGATGCAGTGCAGCGTATAGGGGTGTATTTAGTGTAGTGATGTAGTGCAGAGTATAGGGGGCATTTAGTGTAGTAATGCAGTGCAGAGTATAGGGGGTATTTGGTGTAGTGATGCAGTGTGGAGTATAGGGGGCATTTAGTGTAGTGATGCAGTGGAGAGTATAGGGGTATTTGGTGTAGTGAGGCAGTGTGCAGTATAGGAGGCATTTAGTGTAGTGATGAAGTGCGGAGAATAGGGTGTATATAGTGTAGCGATGTAGTGAGGCGTATAGGGTGGATACATTCTAGGGATGTACTGCAGCATCTAGGGGGGTGTACTTTAGTAATATAGTTTGATGTAGTGTACTGATGTACCGTGGAATATAAAACGGAATGTAGTGTATTGATATAGTGCTGTGTAGAGGTAGTGGGGTAGTGCAGCATAGTTGTGCTGCTTGGTGATGAGTGCTTTGCTGGGAGGGGGGACCCGGTGCAATGCCTATTGAATTACCGGGTGCCTGTCCATTAGATATGCACGAACGGCGATCCGCTCAGGAATCCCTGTGCAGCTGAGGGGGGGGTAGCACCACCATGTATCTTGCCTCCGGGCAAGTGGGAAATGGGAATAACTTACGCCACTACGCACACTACTATATGCGATAGTATGCAAAACGAAAGTTGACTATATCATTGTTGGAATTTGATGGACTAAGTATACATTATTTCACTATTATGTAATAAAACATACCAATATCCTCATTTTTACTTTTTCATTTTAGTTAAGCTCATATCCTTTTTACTATTTTAAGAAGATGCAGGAATTTTGCAAAAAAAAAAGAGTAACATAAAATATGGAGTGGTCCCAATTTTTAATTAACTTGTTGATTTGTAATGCAACATTTATATGGACTTAGGAAGTAGAATAATCCAGGGCAAGTTAAGGCAATATTTTCATTCCTATTGTTTTACAGATTATTCCCTCCGAGACGTAAATTAATAAAAATGATGTCTCATAATAAGATACAGATAGTCAAATAGTTATGAGGTTACAAAAACATTCCTTTTCAGGGAAATATCTCCTATAAATTCTGTGAAATCTGATGCAGGAAGGAAACGTCCCCTAGTATGAAGGCATAATTAGCAGCTGATTTAAATAATGGCATGCACGTCAGTCTGGGGGCGGACCTGCTCTGGCCTGGAGACGCAGATCGAATGATTTATCATATGCTTTTTTGCATATGAGCCTTTGTTGAGCTGCGAGTTTAATAGAGCAGCTGAGCATTTTACAATCTTTTGAAAGATGTGAAAAAGGGGATGTGAACTCTAGCACACCCTGTAAAACATACATTTCTTACCAAGAATATGTGCAGTGTACATTAGGTCAGTACTTACTCACTTTCTTTGGACATCTACCAAGTAACTCCACCTCTCATAGAGTTTTGTGTAGCCAAGATGAGGAGTAGAAGTAGGGTCTTGATAATATACCGGTGGCTTATGTCTTAACCCTCACAAGGAATTGGCAACAAAAGTTACAATCTCGTGTCTCAGCGTTTTGAAAGGTTAAACAAGAAAAAAAATGTTTGCAGAAACTAAGTAACTAACTCATACATAATGTAAATAGTAACATGCTGTAGAGTTTTTAATTGGTTTAGATTTTTAAACAACCCGCTTAGTTAATGACAAGTTGAATAAACACCAAGATACTAACGCCTCTTTATACTGCACTTTTCAGCAAGTGTAATTCAAGCTTTCAACATGTTTCAAGGCAGCAATGCTGAAGTCATAAAACATGAGCTCTACCAACTGGATGAGAAGCAGTAACAAGCGGCTAGTGACGCTACCCACTATTCTATCTGAGCGGACACTAATTAAGAGTGCATTTGCAACCGAGATTTTATTTTGCTTGTAATTAGATTTGGCATTGCTATTGGCATATAAACTATTCCAATAACTAATCCTCTAGAATAAGTGTTACACTGAGGGCAGAAACAAGGAATTGCATATGGTAACCTAAAAAAGTACAAAAGCATAAAACTACACACAGATAAAGGAATGGATACCTATTGGTAGACAAATGATTGTAGTTCTAATTAGAGTTATCAGTATTGTCCAGGATTTTGATGATGAAATGATGAACAACCACATTCTTCTTTGAATGATCCGTGGTGAGGGGAGAAGATAAATGTCACAATCTGGTCATTTAACCCCGCCCTCTTCCCTGCTAGAGACACTGAGTAGCATACAATCCAACCCGCTTCACTAGGAAGAGGGCAGGATGTGGGAGAACCACCTACTCTTCTGGGGCTGAAGGAGACTATCTCAAAAATTGTGAGTTTTCTGCAGCTTCTGGAAGGGTAGACAAGTAGGGTAAAGGGAAAAGGGATAAGCTAAAGGTCAGGGCAGAAGCAAGCAAGATTCTGCAAACATATTTTACAGTAGACTACCACCACTAAAAAAATGTAAGAATATTAAAATGTGCATTGTATGCATAGAACTAGACTTCTTCCTCTTCTTCTGCTATTACCAATATTATTTTCAAGTACAACTCAATCAACTGTGCTGCAGAGTATCCGCAAGGGTACACGTACCCCAGGTTGGGAAACACTGCTCTACACTCTAGGCTCCTTCCCTTCTGTTCTCAAAACCCTCTTCTTGCATTTCAAATACAGTTCTCTTACTCACCTACCATCTGTACCCGAATCTCTTCTCACCTGTGTTCATTTATCTCTCCCAATGACAACCTGCCCCTTATAGCATGTACAACGCCCCTGTTTCCCTTCATCTTAGCTGAATTGTGTACTAAGAATTATGTTGCTAATTGTTTCCTGTGCTCTTAGTTCTTCAGTTACTGATATGTTTAGTTCTGTGTACCATGCATAGTTCTAATGTGTGATACATGTACGTTACTGCGTACCACTTGTGGCGCCTTTTAAAATAAATGGTAATAATAATAACTAAGGGGAATATTTATAAAAAAGCTGACCTTTAGTTCACAGACACACCCATGACACTCCCATAATGTACTCATAAAGACACAGGACATCATTTCTCTGTCACCACCCAGGGACACACACTATATTTTCCTTACACATCTCCCTGCATGCATCTGAATTCGCACCTCTGTACAGAAAAATTTAGGGAAAAGCATAATGGGTACAGGATGTGCAGTGCAAATGGGCCCCTGAGGTCCTACAAAGCACACTCTGCACCAATAGTTACCTCTCATTAGTCCCCTGAGTGTGACAGAAGCAACATCACTGATAAAATGGCACAGTGCCTATTTTACCAAAGTCTACTACTGGTATGTGCCATCGCAAAACAGGAGGGCACGCTCCTCAGCTAATATACCCCTGGAGTGCATGCTGCATATTTAGCACATCACATATGCTCTGGATCTGAACAAACACAAGTATATTCTATGAAGTGTATAGGCTCGTAGCGGTTTCTTTGTGTTCTCCTGATGTTGTCTTCTTCAAGGTAAGTTTTTCTCAACGTGGAAGGATGTGCAAAAAGAATATATACACACAGAGTTAATACATGGATGTGTACTATATTGATTCTGTTTCTTCAAAGGTGCCCCCGTAGACTCAATAGTTGATAAATAGTGGTATCGAGTCGTACCTTACTCACCGAGCAATAGAGCAAGGTACACATATAAAGGTTTCTTTTTTATATTCGAGGTGACTGTTATATGTGAAGGTCAATAATGGGTAAACGTACCCCAACTCACGTGGAAAGAAGTTATCTTTAAGCACGTAGCGGGTTCTTTGGATGGACTCGACAGTTGTCAGCAGATCATTGTTTTCTCCCAGAATTTGATGGTGAATAAAACAAATACAATAAAAGTGGTGTATCAGATTATTGACATAATATTAATGCCTCCTTTCTCATAAAGTGACCCCGTGAGATCGAGAATCAGTAAACAGTGATATCAGATCGTACCTTACTCACCAAGAGATAGAGAAAGGTACACATATAAAGGTTTCTTTTTCTAGGTGATTATTATATGTGGAGATCAACAATGGGTAAACGTACCCCAACTCACGTGGAAAGAAGTTATCCTTAAGCACGTAGCGGTTTCTTTAGATGGATCAAACTACAATCAGCAGACCATTGTTCTCTCCCAAGATGTGATAGCGAATAGAACAATACAAAATAATGTGTCAGAAAATTAATATAATAAATAGTATGCCTCTTTTGCAATAGGCATATATTAATAAAGAAGGTGACTGTGTTTTATTTATTTCTAGTGATTTAGAAGGTACTGGTTTCGTACCATAACTCACACTAAAAAGTGCAGATAAACACCCATAAAGGTGTCTTTAGAGATAGATTCCCTCCACCTCGTGGTAATTACTGGAAAGGCTCAATACCAGGAGATTTTATGATCTTCAGAAATTTGCGTACCCAACTCACAATTTTATCAATGTTACACCACCCATCAAGGTTTCTTTGTCTTTAGATAGGGATCCCTTGTGGTTTAGATTTTCCTTTTAAAATACTCCAACAGTGGTCTCTTCAAAAAGTTTATATTTTATTATATGGTAAGAAACAAATAAAAATCCTCCATCCCAACAATGGAAGGATCCCGATACATCCAATATAGTACAAGTCCCAAAAATAGAAAAATAGTAAAAAAGACAATAAAAATATTTTAAAAATTTCTAAAATACATACAGAAGGTCCAAAAAGATATCCAGAGGGGAAAGGATGATGGCTGCTCACTCTCCACAGTGCTTGTCTACAATTCTATTCGCTATCACATCTTGGGAGAGAACAATGGTCTGCTGATTGTAGTTTGATCCATCTAAAGAAACCGCTACGTGCTTAAGGATAACTTCTTTCCACGTGAGTTGGGGTACGTTTACCCATTGTTGATCTCCACATATAATAATCACCTAGAAAAAGAAACCTTTATATGTGTACCTTTCTCTATCTCTTGGTGAGTAAGGTACGATCTGATATCACTGTTTACTGATTCTCGATCTCACGGGGTCACTTTATGAGAAAGGAGGCATTAATATTATGTCAATAATCTGATACACCACTTTTATTGTATTTGTTTTATTCACCATCAAATTCTGGGAGAAAACAATGATCTGCTGACAACTGTCGAGTCCATCCAAAGAACCCGCTACGTGCTTAAAGATAACTTCTTTCCACGTGAGTTGGGGTACGTTTACCCATTATTGACCTTCACATATAACAGTCACCTCGAATATAAAAAAGAAACCTTTATATGTGTACCTTGCTCTATTGCTCGGTGAGTAAGGTACGACTCGATACCACTATTTATCAACTATTGAGTCTACGGGGGCACCTTTGAAGAAACAGAATCAATATAGTACACATCCATGTATTAACTCTGTGTGTATATATTCTTTTTGCACATCCTTCCACGTTGAGAAAAACTTACCTTGAAGAAGACAACATCAGGAGAACACAAAGAAACCGCTACGAGCCTATACACTGCCCTACTTACCGTAAGTGGGGTACGCCCAAGTTTTTCTCATACATCTACTCTCTTATCTCTAAAATTTGGGATAATTACATCTAACCGTCACCATTCTTCTCTAACTCCTTCCACATATCGGCGGAGTAACAACCTTTGAAGATCGTTGAGAACAAATATAAGAAGATATAGACATCTCTATCCCCCTTTTGCGCCAGTGATTGGAAATTCCCATTTTTTGTGATTGTATGGTATTGTAAAGGTTATTTGGTGATAGCCAGGGTTAAGTACAGTTCACAGGCAGCAAGGCGCCATTTCAGGTCATATCCTATAAATTTCTATAGCTATATTCTATGAAGATTCACATTCCGATCGCACTTGCAAACTAACCTTATGACCAAACAGGTGGAACTGATCTATAAAGGGCATTTTCATGTTCAAAAGGCATGGATCGGTGAAGGAGTGTACACACAACTGCATGCTACACAAAGTTGAACATAGGTGTAACTATTGGACAGAAGGTAGTGGCCCCAATAATGCGCTTTAGAAAGCAGCACCTCTATCGTACCTCGCTGTCAATGAAGGTACAGGTTGGATAAGGATGAAAAAAGGAAAGAATAGGGGTGCGCTAAGTGTACCACTCTGTGGCTTTACATACAATAAATCAATAAAATGGATAAAAACAAGTAAACATTTATTGATGGTTAATCCAGCATTGTATTTTCATTCCACTGTTTTTGACTAGTGCCACATATAATTCAGATCCGCGACCCGACGCGTTTTGTCCCTTGGGACTTCATCAGGGGCGATGTACCAATCAAAAAGATGGAGATAACTCCTGTATATACTGTGGCCGGAGTTAAATTCTCTAGAACGTTTGTTAGGGCTTCCGATTTATAAGAGAAGAAATCTCTCAAGTTTCGTTACAGAATAACAATGTTCTTCAATGTATTGTGGTGGATTAATCCTGCCAATTCAAGGTGAGCTTGATTCACTAAAACCGGGTCCGAGAGACCAATTCACACAAGTATAAAAAAGATGTTCAATAAGATGTCTCTCCTATGGCAGTAGGAAGTATATGCAGCTTCAGGTAGAGAGAGAAGTCTCTCCAACTGAGGAAAAGGCTGATTCTTAGCAGACAAGAAAACATCCAATGAAGTGTCTGTCTGTTCACAATCTATACAGCCCCTGAGTGCAGTCTAAACCAGGAATCACAGGATCTCTGTGTAACTATGCCTGTTGGTAAGATCATACTTTCCACCTAGTATAGGGCAGTGCTCAGTCATGATTGCACTGATGATGTAATAGACATCCAGGTGTACACCTAAAGGGATAGCAGTCATACCGCGTGATGTGTACAACTGTGCATATGGTTTAATAGGGGAATTTACCATGTATGCTTCTTCGGGGTAATAAATGCTACATTTACTTCCAGCTCTGCATCAGGCTCAAGATGTGTAAACTGTGCTTTGGTTTGGTAAGAATTACTAATGCAATTTATTCAAACACCCCTTTGCATCAACAGAAAAATATGAGATTATGACAAACTAGAGAAACAACCAAAGCGTCCAGCCTGTGTTATAGCTTTCATAGAGCAAAGAACAGAAAGGACACATGCGCGTCCAGCAGCCAAAACGCCACATCTGTCCTAGGGATTATCATCCAAGAATTATCTTTGTGCAACATAGCAATGCATCCAAACAATGATGTACTACAGATTAAGTCATTACAAATGACCAGATGCTTCACAGTAATGGGTGGCAGTAAAGAATGTAATATTTCCAACAGTTTTGTTGTATGCACATAGCTACTGTAGCACTATGTAAATCATCTCAGACATTGCGGTGATAGTAACCATTTGTTACATGGAAGTAAATACATTCTCCGCATATGAATGTCATTGCTCAGCTGTAGCAACAATGCACAAATATTTACAAAGGATTCTTTTGGAAGCAACATTTAAGAAAGATGTTCATTCCTCACAATTTACTATGTGGTTTAAATCCCTTAGAGAAGTTTGTATTTAGGAAAGTGAGCAAAAAAATTAAAGCATAATTAAAATGCTGCAGAGCATATGATGGAGTCCGCTTGAATTAATAGGCCATGGACACATCAGTGGGCCCCCTATCTGCACTGCAATAGCATATCAAAGTAATTATCATGTTTTCTTGAAAGAAAAACCATCTCAGCTAATCCAAATCAGTCTGTGAGAATTGAAAACAGTTTGAGAGTTTTAGAAACTGCCACTATTCAATCATCTTCTCATTATAACTGCCACAGTCCTGACTGCCCTCCGGATGGTCAGGTCTGATGAAATATACAGACTTTAAACAATATAAAGACTTTAAACAAACCCTATTTTTTATTTCATGTTTGATAGGATAATACAAACCTCGCAAACCAGCAAACCGAAAGCAACCCGGCATTACAAACCGGTCAAAAATAATTGTTCTCACTGGTTCGGGTTGCTGTGCAGTGTGAAAGGGTTAATTGGGTCGATCGACCCATTTCCCGTTCATACTTACTCCAAGCGCTGCCCCCCCCCCTTCCACACACACCTCCGATGACGTACTGCCGCTCTGCCCCTGCCCAACATGACCTCATCGAACCTGCAATATTGCCGGTTCGCTGAAGGGGCCAGAAAGCGCAAAATGCACGGTTACATATGAGGACTGAACCGTTTCAAAGTCCCGGTGCGACCCTGCATTTTGCGATGTGAAAGTAGTACTAGTGATTATGTAAATACGGTATGGGCAGTGACATAAAGTAGGATGGACAAGGGAGGCATGTTAGAATGCACACACAGGTATTGGAAATAATGTCTACCAGTAGCCAACGTAAAGCAATGAGTTAGAGCATAGGACTCTACCGGAATACATTTAGGCCCTCATTCTGGTTGACTCAGTAAGCTGCTAAGCTCACTCCCGGCACCCCTCGTCACGCCGCAATTTGCGTCTGCATGGGGACGTCCATGAAATGCTAGTTGTTCCCATGCCCCATCCCCGCCGCCGCCGCCAAGAACCCAGTCTTGTCCTAAAGCCACAGACCAATTATATAGCTACAAATGTCACAAACCACCCACATTTACCACTAATTACTACCTGTTACGAATAAGCTAATTTGAAGTGGTAGAGACATGTTTATCCACTGTCCAATCAGAGCTTCCAAATCTCACAAAAAAATAATCCAAATTGCATAATAATAATATGAGTTTTCTGATAGACAGTAGTGCAAGAAGATGGTGATCTCAAACATAGCTCATACCTTCAAATTGCATTAAAAATACACATCATTTTTGCAATGAATGCTGCAGCCCATGACCACTCCTCCTATCCAGACTCTGTAATTTAACATATACATTCTGCAATTGGATAAGACTAGAAACTATTCTAAACATTCTCGTTCTGTTTATGTTCCACCCCAAACGTCAGACTTTTCCAACGTCTGTTCGCAGAAGCACTCGTAATACTGATTTCATCCGAATGCTGACGTACTGTACACAGAATGGCATATTTTACTGCATACGGTATACAACATAAACTTGACTTTACTCTCTTATTATAAATCTCTCCAGAATTGGCAATCTGCCTGGTGATCCGCCTTTCCAATGGTAAGACAAATCATCCCCAGCTGAAGATTCATTGGTGTTCCCAGACATATGCACGCAGAGTATAAATCATAGAGTCTAGGTTGCAGCTCCCTCCCGCACAATAAAATGATTACATATATAACATATATAATGCCTTTAAAAGCCATGAGTTATGATTTGTTTATGGCCTCCAGTCTTCCAATGGGAATCAGCGTTAAACACATGAGAGAGCTAGAGACCACCATTTCATTGATGCAGAACTGGATCCCTCAGGGAAAACTACAGATCCAAACAGAGCATAAAGTATATCTGTCAATCAGGAATGAAAGATCCAACACTGATAGTACATAAGGCAGTGGTTCCCACACTCAGTCCTCAATGGTCTGGCTTTTAAGGATATTTATGGCTGAGCAAATGCAGAGGAGGGGGAATAGAGAGGGGGGGGGGTAAAGGGGAAAGCTCCCCCCTCCCCAAACCTTACACCAATGCACAGGAAGAGAAACGTGGTGAGATGAAAGGCGGCACATTGTATTCTCTGTACAGTGAAGGGATCAAGCAGCGGCAGTATTTTCAAGTTGTATTAGGTGCTGCCCCACCTTCTGCCTGGAGGTCCCAGCAGCCAGCCTCTTTAACATGATGGTGCTTGTTGTCTGCACTGCTGCAGCTGCTGCAGTCACAGGCTCTTCCCCACCTGCTCCCACATCGCAGCACCTCCATACCTGGCACTCCCGCCTTCCTTCTCCATGGTGGGACCTCCTCCCAGCCCTTGTGAACTGAGCTTGGGCAGAAGCTGTAAAATGGTGAGGCACACAGACTGATATAATAGTAATTGGCCCAGGCTAGACAAATGTGATGGTTATAAGCTAGTATAGGTTAGTTTACTGAGTTGGGTAAATATTGGTGTAATGTAGCACATGCTGAAATATTGTAGTAAACATATGCTGGTTTTATGTACTGTATGGGACACCAGCTGGTACAATATAATGGCACAGGCTGGAATATTGTGATGGAGAAAGAATGGTATAAGATATTGGGTAAAGGCCAGCACAGAATGCTAAGCAAAGGCTGGTATTATAGACTGGGAACAGCTTGGCTGAATGTACTGGATGTGGACCAGTAACTTGTTTGACATGCTCCAATAACTTGTTGAAGAGACTGCGAGGCTACAGTATGTAAAATGCATGGAGCAATAGGTAAGTTTAACATATTAGTTACAGGCTGGCAAATGTGTTGAGCATAGACTAATGCCATTTACTGAGTAGAACCTGGTATTTGGGAAGAACAGATACGGAAAAGGAAGGGAAGAAGTAGAGAATGGCAG
The DNA here is from genome assembly GCF_055691185.1 of Crinia signifera. NCBI lineage: Eukaryota > Metazoa > Chordata > Amphibia > Anura > Myobatrachidae > Crinia > Crinia signifera. The sequence continues at coordinate 230,926,116 of NC_139220.1, forward strand.
AAAGAAAGGGCAGAAAGGAAGTTCAGAATACTGAAATGGTATAAAGCAAAGACAGAAGAAAAGAAAAGCAGAAGGGAAGGGCAGAAAAAGGGAATGGCAGAAGGGAAGGGCAGAGAAAGGTAATGGTATAAGGAAATGGCAGAAGAAGTGAATGGCAGTAGGGAAGGCATAAGAAGGGACTAGCAGAAAATAAAAGGGAAGGGTGGAATTATTGAATGGCAGAGAGAAAGGGCAGAAGGGAAGGGCATACAAAGGCAATTGCAGAAAGAAAGGCAGAATAAGAGAATGTAAGGCAAGGGAATGGCAGAATGGAAGGGCAGAATAAGGTAATGTCAGGCAACAGAATGGCAAAAGAAGGGAAGAAGAAAGGATTGTCAGAATCGAAGGGCAGAAGAAGGGTATGACACAATGGAAGGGCAGAAGGAAAGTGCAGAGTATGGAAATGGCAGAAGGGAAGGCCAGAAGAAGGGAATGACAGAAAAAAATGGTAAAAGAAGGGAATAAAAAAAAGGGAAGAGCAGGAGAAAATTGTAGCAGATATTATAAGCAATGTGTGCATAAATCTGAGCCACAATAACCCATTCTACGGATGCCGAACAATGATGCGATCCGACGAATGTCAGTGATTGGCAATCCATCAGGAAATTTCAAATAAACAGCATGTTTGAAATTACAGACTCGCTGACCCTGATAATTTTTGGGTCAGAATAGGCGAATCAAGGATTTCCAACATGTTGGATTTCAGTGATGGCCCAACGCTGGCATCAGCACAATGGGGGATTACTCCAATATTTGCCAGTCATATTGGCACCTTAATTTTGTAAGTAAGACAATAAGACAGACATGAGACAGTAATGGAAAATAGGAAGACAAACTGTATACCAATATACTGACAAAGCCCATAGAAAATCCATACATTGTAAGCTTGCTAGCAGGGCTTATTACAGGTCTGTCTCTTCTTACTGTTTTGTTCCCAATTGTAAAGCGCAATGGAATATGTTGGTGCTATATAAATGTTAATAAAATGATCACAACAGACAGAAACAGCTGGAGCAGTGTAGGTGTAATACAGTTGTGTATTTTATGTGTTTGTGTGTGTTGTGTCGGTTGTTATAATTGTTGCAAGCTTTTGTGGACCAAGCCAAAGGAGGGGCTGTTGCCTGAGATGGAATATCAGCCTACACTCTTATTGGATACTAATCAAACTATGACTGTTCCTCTTCTCAGTGCGTCAGTGACTGGGCAGAAGCGGCCAAAGAATGATTATTATCTAACAACACCGCCGGTTGCTAATGCATGCAGGTGCCTGCTGCTGTAACCAGAGTGCCAGACTCAGTCCCAGGTGGTAATAAGAAGAAAACCTATAGCTGGATTTGACACATATTTCAAATATATGTTTTATGTGTATAATACAGGGCAGCTTTAAATTATTAACAATACACTGCGCTTTGTTGCACGTGCAGCTTTAATATATATATATGCCAATTTATTAATGTTCTCCAAATTACTTAAAAATACATTACAAAAACATGCATGAGAAGTTTTTAAAAGGCATTATTTAATGCACTTAATAGAATACAATGAAATAATCATATTTCTTTTCTTTCATTGGGGGAAAATGTACTAAGACGGGAGTTTGAATGCAGATGGGATGTTGCCCACAGCAACCATTAAGATACTACTTCTTGTTTATTTGCACCTTCTACTAGATAATGGATAGAATCTGGTTGCTATGGGCAACATCCCATCTTCAACAGAACTCCCATCTTAGTAAATTTACCCCATTGTGACTTTAATTTTGGTAAATAGAACAGCAACATCAAAAATACAGTCGTATCTGTCATTTTTATTTTTTGTTAGAATCTTTTTATTCTCACAATCATAAAAAAAAACTTAAACATAATGTTGAGGCTTCATTTTTGATGTATAATTCATTTATAACAATATAACAACAAGAGTTAATTTCCAATTACTAAAACGTTAATTACTGCATTGACTAACCTGCTCTAGTAAGATACAAAGTCGTGTCAGTTCGGTGACCAAGGTTTCATTTTAGACCTTTGTGCAATGTTAGTAAGTACTAGTAGTACTATAATAATATAGCCAGCTTTTAATTAAGAAAAAAGGGATTGGCGCAGTGGTTGATTTTGAGTATTCAACTGATCAACCTGTAATAGTGTTCCCTCCAAGCTTCTTTTGCAGGTTGCCACAACCTGCCTGTTGTTAAACCCTCAAAATGAACCCTGCCTTTTTTGTGTGTGGTATAATGTGTAAGAGGCATTACAGTGCATAATCCTAGTGCAGTGTGCCATTTTTTATATATGTTTGTAATGTAAATTTCTAATATAAAATGTGCCCTTCCGATTGAAAAAAAAAAAAAGCCCTGCCCGGTGGTCATCACCCTGCCCTAAAAAAAACCTACAGTGAATACTACTGTAATCCCATGAATGGATAATAAATGAGCCACTATCCACTATCCAGTGGTTCAAACAGCTATAGAAACATATACTTTGAATACAGATAAGAGCCATTTGGTTCATCTAGGTCAGGGGTGTCAAACTCAAATTCATCGGGGGCCGCATCAGCAGTTTGGTCACCCTCAAAGGGCCGGTTGTATCTGTAGGTCCCCCTGTATAATTATAATGCCATGACACCACAGGCTGCTCCCCCTGTATAATATAAAATGAATGCCATGACACCACAGGCTGCTCCCCCTGTATAATAATAATGCCATGACACCACAGACTGCTCCCCCTGTATAATATAATAAAAGTAATGCCATGACACATAAATGATTATACAGGAGGAGCAGCCTGTGGTGTCATGGCATTATTATTATTATACACGGGGACACCTCAGGAAACAGCAGATATATATATATTTTTTATTGTGAGTGTGATCCTCATCCTCACTTACTGTTTCTCCGTCTGTCCTGCACAGCTGCTGCGGCTTCCAGCTTTTCTTCACTGCTTGCTGCGGCCACACTGTCCCCGACTCCCGGTCCAGCTTCCCTGCCTGCTCCTACTTCTCTACAGACGCATGGGCGGGCAGCGTCATCATCATGACGTCCCCACCCAGTGTCTGTCACTGCCGGGCATCAGAGGGAACAGGCGGCCGGGCCCTCCTTCACTTAGCTGTGGAGGCCGGGGGTCATGTTTCTGTAGCCGCATACATATGTGCCTACAGGAACATGGCCGCCGACAGTGGAGGAACAGGTAAGGCGGCTGCGGACGTGGACGCGGCCCGCAGCACTCCTGTTTTAGACACACTGCCCCTGCGTGCTATCTCCTCGCGCGGGCCACATGACGAGGTCTGGCGGGCCGGATTTGGCCCGCGGGCCTTGTGTTTGACACCCGTGATCTAGGTTGTCTTAAACACATTTATTGCACAGCAATCCAAACCAAATTCCTAGTATGCGCAAGTATACTTGGCCAATAAAGATGATTCGGTACTTATATGTTAGTTGGGTGCCCACTAAGCTATACTAACTATAGTGGGCGCCCAACTAACATATAAGTACCGACGATTCTGACTTTATTTGTCGGGAGCCAATTAAACTACCAGTATATTTTTGGATTGTGGAAGGAAACCGGAGTAAGCTGAAGAAACCTATTCAAACACCGGGAGAATATACAAACTCCACATATTTAGGGCCATGGTGGGAATCTTTCCGCAGTGCATACACATAGCTTGTGCACTGCTGGAAATGACAACCAGCAGGTGGCATTTTCTACATAAAATTGTCAGAATACAATTTAACTGTTTCCAGCTTACTTTATGGTACTCTTACCAAGAATTACCTAGTTGACCACTTGACCATAACCATTCCATTTTACTGCCAATGACTGCTTGTCATGCTTATACATCCCCACTCCTATATGGCTGCTCCCTTTATACTGCTGATCTGTTCCACTGGCTGAAATGCTGATGTACTGTATGGCCCTTCCCCATTGGAAATTTTAATTTTATTCCTGATTTAGGCCACTGCTATATGATGTGTACTTCCCTTCTCCCCCGTAACATGTTGTATTACCCTGACTATTGTATTCCCTTGTTTACTAATGTTTTCTAAGAACCTAATGTCTTTTCCGGTGATTGCATTACCATTTTTATGTGTGCCAATTTTCATAATTTAGCGCTTTTCTCATGGATAGTACATCTGCTGATAATTTTAATAGAATATGGAATTTCTGGAAGTGCAGCTCGAATTTCAAGAATACATCAAATAACAAGGAAGCTGGTACCTTTGCTCTCAGGATGGATCTGCAATGTTGCACCAGATATCAGCAAGCACAGAGAAGAAGGAAGAAGGAGATACCAAGATAGCTGCATGCAAGACTGCAGGAAAGTAAAGAAAAGGAGACGAAGGGAAGTTAGGCGAAAGAGATGCTAACACATGAGTATTACGAATGAGACTTGTATATAGGTATGCTTTCACGTACAAAAGATAAAAGGATGTATTTGACATAACTTTGAAGTGCAATCAAGATGATTGAATTTATGTTTTTGTTCTCAGATAAGTAGCTAGTAATACATAGTAATATCATCATACTGGTTGTTACTCTGTTTACTATAAGTACACAAACAAATTCAATATATAAAAACGATTAAATTGAAATTGGCCAAATCACAGGCAACGTATGAATAATATTGTTGTTCAAACCCATTGTTCTTCTACGGTCTTACACCGTACCATATTTTGTGTGTTTACCTGGCTCATTTTATATGTCTTTGCAATATGTCTTTCATGTCTAGTTATTCAACTTCTCTCTTCTTTGTGATGGTAGAAGCATCAGTGCAACCTGTGCTTTCAATGTAAAGCTGGACCAGCAATTTTCAAACTGTTGGTCGTGAATCCAAAGTGGGCCCGACTATCTCACGATGGGGACACAACTCTATGTTGCAGACCATCAGGCTCATTACCCCTCTGATCTTTCAGGCAGTAATCCAAAAAGTCTAAAAAAATCTGTTGAATTGTACAATACTTCCAACTCAGGCATTTAACGATAGCCCCTTGGTTGTGCAGCCTAGCTGCGCAGCCGGTAGCATGGCCGCCATGTTTTGAGTCACAGCGGCGGTGTGTGACATCAAGTAGCCTCCACTGCCTGCCCAGCAAACGGTCTTGATATGCCCACAACTCCGCATCACCGCCCCCACACCAATGAGTCATCGTCCCCCCAATCATTGCTTACAGTATGGTCGCATTTTTTGCAATGCAGATTAAATGCTCACGCTGGCAAATTTGCACAATGCCGAAAATTGCAAAAAGCGATTTTTTGGTCATTTGAATGGCCTGCTGAATCAGGACACAGGAAGTGGCAGGGCTAAACATGCTGGTGCTCACTGCATGGAGTCGGAGAGCAGAGTTAGCCAAGACTATGAGGAATCAGGTTACTGGTCCCCGCTAAGCGCTCTCTGTTTTGTCACCAGGATTACCTTGTTCTCGAGGATGAACAGGAGTGATCCGAAGTAGCCGGCCATTATGCTGGGGAATATTATTGGTAAGTGCATGTTCAACCTGCCTGCTGTACCTGTGAACATGCAATTTTTGTCTTGAGAAAGACCCCTAGAGGGTTGAAAGGTCGTCTCTGCTTATGTGACTTTCAATAATAAAACGCTGACTTAAGCTGCCTTGGTGAGTGCCCCCGCTTTTCATTAAGCATTGTGGATTTATATATACTGGAACAGGTCCCCGGCACTCCCCTGTTGCCATGAGCTGCTAGCTCCGATGCCTTCCTGCCTTCATCTAATTTAAAGACCTACACAATCTCTCTTGTTATTGGTAAAAGTGGACGGAACATTCAAATTCTTCTTTAAAAGTCATAATTAAATAAGAGATTATACAGTCTGATATGCAGCAGATACTCGAATAATCAAATAAAGGTATCAGAAAGTTAAATAACTACATAGGGTCCAAGGAATTTGTGTTTCTCATGTTTGCTCATTGCCTACTGCTTGGTGTGCTCATGGAAGAGGCAGCCTGTTAAATGCCAATAGAACAGATAGGACAGACAGAGCAAAACAGAATAGTATTTTAAGCCAAAGACCGTTAAACATGATCTTGACCCAGAGACATAATAAACTGTAAATATTTAACAAATGTACAATGGGATGCGGTTGTTAGGTCGGCACAAGAAAGGTCGACACTCCTTAGGTCGACACCGGAAGGTCAACAGGGACTGAAGGTCGACAGGGTCCTTAGATCAACCGGCAGGAGGGCCAACAATGCATAAGGTCGACAAAGGTTTCTTGATTTTTTTCCCCACTGTGGTTCCAGAACAGGCGGTAGTTTATGCCCTACCATCCACTAGGGCATGGAGGGAGAATAGAATAGTGTTCCGAGCGAAGCGAGAACTAGACTTTAAGATCTAGACGCAAAAAAAAATACGTGTTGATCTTCTCAGTTGTCGACCTTCCGCCGGTTGACCCAAGGATTCTGACGACCTTCAGTCCCTGTCGATCTTCTACCTGTTGACCTTCCGTTATCTACCTAGTGTCGACCTTTGTTGGGTCGACCGAATGATCCATACCCATGTACAATACATAATGCTCTGTATCTCCTTTATCACCAGTTGGCCAACCAATAGAATTAAACAAATCTAATCACAAAAAAAAAAAAAAACCTACGTTTGTCAATGTGTTTATTTTGCTGGGGTAAAGAAAAATTGAACCAAAAGATGATATTTTCAGAATGTTAAATTGGGGGGTATGGATCGTTTTATCGACCATACTTAGGTTGACAGTCATTAGGTCGACACCGTTGGGTTGACAGGGAGCAATGTCAACAGGGTTCTAGGTCGACATGGATGAATGTCGACAGGTGTTTAGTTCGACATGGGACAATGTCGACATGGGTTTAGGTCGACACATGCGTTAGTTTGACACATGCGTTAGGTCGACAGGTCGTTAGGTCGACATGGTTTTTTTCACTGTTATTTTACCCGAATGTTTACACAGTCGACATGGACACAGTTGGAAGTGAACTGCAGCCCCTCGCATCGCTCGCAATGCTTCGGGCACACTATTTTATTCTCCCACCATGCCCTAGTGGATGGCAGGGCATGAAATACTGCATGTCGGCACATGTCGGCTCAAAAAACAGTGAAAAAACCATGTTGACCTAATGACCTGTCGACCTAACCCATGTCGACAGACACCTGTCGACCTAGAACCCTGTCGACCTTGCCCCCTGTTGCCCCAACAGTGTCGACCTAATGACTGTTGACCTAAGTGCAGTCGACAATACGACCGTATCCCAAATTGGGGTCAATCCATCTAGGTGTGAGTTGCCGATAGCCTTAAATCACAATGCAAATTTACTTTGCAATCCAATTCACAGCTTTGTACTAATGTTTTTCTCACATTTATCAAAAAGGTGAAGAAAAAGAACTTACCTCTTTCACACTGCGGTCCGGTAAAGCCATACGGGCAGGCACATCGGTTTGGAGCTACACATCGTCCACCATTTAAACAACCATGTTCACAGACAGCTGTAAGTTGCAATAAAAAAATAACTTTGTACGATGCTACTTAAACATGTAAAGTATGTGCTTATACACATTTTGTTATAAAGTTATATTCAGCAAACAGACTCCTGTACCTCACTAATTGCCTCAACCATCAATCACTGATATTATTATTACCGCACATAATGGATAAGAGTATAATTTACCTACAGTAGATGGCCACTGACAACACAGCTTCTCTAATGTCTGACTTTCTCTTTGTAAATATACATAGGGAAGGTGTTGGATTCTGGTCCAACTACTTCTCCTTAGGCTGCGTGACTATCTATGACATGCAATCCATTTGAATGGGTTTAGGAAGTTTTTGGCCCATTGAGTCATTTTTCCATACCCACAATTCAGATGGGCCGTAATTGGACAAATATAGCAGGAACCCCATGACTCCTACAAAATGGCTCCCGATAGGACAGGTGTGTATCCACCAAGTGTCCCTTTTTACTACTTACTATATTTCTCATCAGTACTTCCTTCAGTGATGTAATGAGGAATCTCTACACAGATTGTGTGTAGAACACTAATACTCACATTTACATTGTTGTGTTTCTGTTTTCTGTAACTTTATGGGTAACTGGTTGGTTTCCAGAGACTAAATTCCATAAACACAATCTACAAACCACTTAACGCATAGTTGCCTACCCTCCTGCATTCTGCAGGAGACTCCCTGAAATAGCTGCAATCTCCCTCTCTCCCTCATTAGTCTAGCAATCTCCCTCATTTCACCTAGCCCACATTACACGGTTAAATTTTGGGGGAAAAAAGAAATGAGAGATAGATACAGTTGCATTGAATTATCAGCACAATTTCTCAGCACTTTACCAAGTATATTAACTCTTAGTAACTGATTTGGGGATCATCTACATTTGGATATGTCATTTTAAAAGATTACTCTCCGATGTAGCAGTACACACCCACGCTTCTAGGTGCCGTGTTCATAACCTCTTTTTACAATCTCACCATATATGGACATAGACACACCCTTTTGGTGGAGAATGACACGCCCCCTCAAGGGGCGCTGTGAAAAGTTTTATTACCAACTACAATCTCCCTGAAACTCATTTTCAAAAGTAGGCAAGTATGACTTACCATTAGGGAAGCCAATCCCGGGGCATTTTTTCAATCCCGGAATTCGGGATTGAAAAATGCTCAATCCCGGGATTCCCGGGATCCCGGGATTGGCTTTCCTAATATAAAAAACATGCCTCGGCCGCCCCGCATATGTACTTACTGCGTGGTGCGGCCGGGAGCCGGGTGGGTGGGCGAGCAGAGGAGATGGAGCCGGGTGGGAGGATGAGCTGTGTTGATGATGGGGAGCGGGCTGGTCTGCTGCTGGGCGGGTGGGCGCCGGCGGTCTGGTCTGTGGCTGGGCGGGTGTTCGTGCCCGGGGTCAGTCACAGCTCACAGACAACATGGAGAAATCCTATGCGGCCTGCGCAGCGTGACCTCTGACGTCGGCACGCTGCGCAGAGCCGCGCTGCCCGGGACGGGAGAAGCCGGGCAGCTGCTGAGCACCCGCTCAGACGCTGCCCGGCATTAGACTGCGCATGCGCAATCTAATCCCGAAATCCCGGGATTGGAAACTCCAATCCCGGGATTGAAATCCCGGCGTTTTGGGGGCCAAATCCCGGATCCCGCCGATCCCGATCCCGGGATTGGCCACCCTACTTACCATGCATTCCTACAGCTTTTCCTCTATATTTTTCTATTTTAAAACATATAAAACTCTACATTAGCTACTTTTAAAGCCTCTCAGTTTTATTTTCTGCTGTATTACCATGTATTGTCGTTAAGCATTACTGTACTGAAAATACTTAATAATTCATAACAAATTCTTGAGCTTACAGTTTAATTCTCTTCTATACCAATACGCTGGTTTTTTTAGGTTCCAATTAACCTTACTGGAGACCTGGGATCAGATGTACTAACTTTGAAAAATGATAACATGGAGAGTGATAAACCACCAGCCAATCAGATCCTAGCTGACATGTTACAGGTTGTGTCTGAAAAATGACAGTTACAGGCTGATTGGTTGGTGATTTATCGCTCTCTAGTATATTACTTTTTGAGGTTTAGTACAGCTTGCCCCTGGAGAGTAAGCACCCCCAGAGATAGGAGGGCATAAAAACTCCACAAAGAACATAACAAGTTCTATAGTTGAACCCATAACTCCAACAGTGTGCTAGCAATTCTACCCACTGTGCTGCTTTTTAAATTATTTTTTATAATTTTTGAATCTGATTATCTCTTCAGCAACTTCTGGCTGATACATACATTTCTTTACTCCCTGATAGATGCCCGGCTTACCACTCTATAGAGACCATATTAATGCATAATTCATCTAAAATGGGCTAAACAACAAAGTACTCCAGTTAACTACCTGCAGCTCAACATTGAATTTGTATTTATCCCCTTACACTATACATAAGTCACAAAAAAGAGACAAAACTGTAAGTATTTTTTACCTTTATTAATTAATAAAAAAAGTGCAGTACTTACGCTGGCCACAGTGCGGCCCTGTGTAACCCTTATGACATTGGCAGTGTTCATCGCTGCAGGTGCCACCATTCATACATCTGACGTTACAATGCTGGACTGAAAAACAATTGCAGACCAGAGTCACAACACAATATAAATCACAATATACAACAATAGCTAAACGATGATCTTCTGAACATGTTTAACCCCTTCCTGACAGAGCCAGTTTTTGCGTTCCTGACAGAGCCCTTTTTTTCAAATCTGACATGTCTCACTTAAGTGGGTATAACTTTTTTTTGCTTTTACTTATCCCAGTGATTTTGAGATTGTTTTCTCGTGACACATTGTACTTCAAATTAGTGGTAAATTTGGGTCGATACAGTCTGTGTTTTTTTGTGAAAAATACCAAAATATCGTGAAAAAATGGAAAATTTAGCGATTTTCTGCTTGTGAGACAAATAATCTTACCACTCAAAATAGTGAATAACTAACATAGGCCATATGTCTACTTTATGTTGACATCATTATTTCAACTTCCTTTTAATTTTTTGGGACACTAGGAGGCTTACAATATGAATAGCAAATTCTCAAATTTTCAAGAAAATTTCAAACACTGATTTTTTTAGGGACCAGTTCAGTTCTGATGTAACTTTGAGGGACTTGTATGTGAGACACCCCCATAAATGATGCCATTTCAAAAACTGCACCCCTCACAGTATTCAAAACAGCATTTTGGAAGTTTGTTAACCCTTTAGGTGTTTCACAGGAATTAAAACAAAGTGCAGGTGAAATTTCAAAATTTCTTTTTTTTTGCAGATTTGCAATTTTAATACATTTTTATAAGGAACACAGTACATTTTACTAGAGAAATGTGACTAAAAATTGATTCCCCCAATTCTTTTGTTTTCATAAATATCCTATATGTGGCCCTAGTGTGCACGGTGACCAAACCACAGGCTTCATAATAGAAGGAGCACCTACTTGATTTTGGAGCCTCCTTTTTATGAGATTATTTTTTAGGCACCATGTAGGTTTCAAGGCACCATAAGATGCTAAAAGTTAGGAACCCCCCCACAAGTGACCCCATTTTGCAAACTACACCCCTCAGGGAATTCATCTAGGGGTATAGTGTACATTTCAAACCCCCAGGGGTTTCACCAATTGTGGTACAACTGGGCAGTGAAAATGAAAAATTATTTTTTTTACACAAAAATGCAGTTCTGGCTCCAAATTTGTCATTTTCAGAAGGTATGAAGGAGACAAAGCACCCCAAAATCTGTGCCCCAATTTCTCCCGAGTACGGCAATGCCTCACATGTGACCAAAAAATACCAGTTGGGTGCATGGCAGGACTCAGAAGGGAAGGAGTGATTTTTGGATTTTGCAGCTCAGATTCTGGTGGAATTTTGGTGGGTGCTATGTCGCATTAGCAAGACCCCCCAAGCACCAATACAGTGGAACCCCCCCACAAGTCACCCCATTTTGAAAACTACACCCCTCAGGGAATTCATCTAGGGGTATAGTGTACATTTCAAACCCCCAGGGGTTTCACCAATTTTGATACAAGTGGGCAGTGAAAATGAAAAATTACATTTTTTTACACAAAAATGCAGTTCTGGCTCAAAATTTTTCATTTTCAGAAGGTATGAAGGAGAAAAAGCACCCCAAAATCTGTGCCCCAATTTCTCCCGAGTACGGCAATGCCTCACATGTGACCAAAAAATACCAGTTGGGTGCATGGCAGGACTCAGAAGGGAAGGAGTGATTTTTGGATTTTGCAGCACAGATTCTGGTGGAATGAATGGTGGGTGCTATGTTGCACCAATACAGTGGAACCCCCCCACAAGTCACCCCATTTTGCAAAGTACACCCCTCAGGGAATTCATCTAGGGGTATAGTGTACATTTCAAACCCCCAGGGGTTTCACCAATTTTGATACAAGTGGGCAGTGAAAATGAAAAATTACATTTTTTTACACAAAAATGCAGTTCTGGCTCAAAATTTTTCATTTTCAGAAGGTATGAAGGAGAAAAAGCATCCCAAAATATGTGCCCCAATTTCTCCCGAGTACGGCAATGCCTCACATGTGACCAAAAAATACCAGTTGGGTGCATGGCAGGACTCAGAACGGAAGGAGTGATTTTTGGATTTTGCGGCTCAGATTCTGGTGGAATTTTGGTGGGTGCTATGTCGCATTAGCAAGACCCCCCAAGCACCAATACAGTGGAACCCCCCCACAAGTCACCCCATTTTGAAAACTACACCCCTCAGGGAATTCATCTAGGGGTATAGTGTACATTTCAAACCCCCAGGGGTTTCACCAATTTTGATACAAGTGGGCAGTGAACATGAAAAATTACATTTTTTACACAAAAATGCAGTTCTGGCTCAAAATTTTTCATTTTCAGAAGGTATGAAGGAGAAAAAGCACCCCAAAATCTGTGCCCCAATTTCTCCCGAGTACGGCAATGCCTCACATGTGACCAAAAAATACCAGTTGGGTGCATGGCAGGACTCAAAAGGGAAGGAGTGATTTTTGGATTTTGCAGCTCAGATTCTGGTGGAATTTTGGTGGGTGCTATGTCGCATTAGCAAGACCCCCCAAGCACCAATACAGTGGAACCCCCCCACAAGTCACCCCATTTTGAAAACTACACCCCTCAGGGAATTCATCTAGGGGTATAGTGTACATTTCAAACCCCCAGGGGTTTCACCAATTTTGATACAAGTGGGCAGTGAAAATGAAAAATTACATTTTTTTACACAAAAATGCAGTTCTGGCTCAAAATTTTTCATTTTCAGAAGGTATGAAGGAGAAAAAGCACCCCAAAATATGTGCCCCAATTTCTCCCGAGTACGGCAATGCCTCACATGTGACCAAAAAATACCAGTTGGGTGCATGGCAGGACTCAGAACGGAAGGAGTGATTTTTGGATTTTGCGGCTCAGATTCTGGTGGAATTTTGGTGGGTGCTATGTCGCATTAGCAAGACCCCCCAAGCACCAATACAGTGGAACCCCCCCACAAGTCACCCCATTTTGAAAACTACACCCCTCAGGGAATTCATCTAGGGGTATAGTGTACATTTCAAACCCCCAGGGGTTTCACCAATTTTGATACAAGTGGGCAGTGAACATGAAAAATTACATTTTTTACACAAAAATGCAGTTCTGGCTCAAAATTTTTCATTTTCAGAAGGTATGAAGGAGAAAAAGCACCCCAAAATATGTGCCCCAATTTCTCCCGAGTACGGCAATGCCTCACATGTGACCAAAAAATACCAGTTGGGTGCATGGCAGGACTCAAAAGGGAAGGAGTGATTTTTGGATTTTGCAGCTCAGATTCTGGTGGAATTTTGGTGGGTGCTATGTCGCATTAGCAAGACCCCCCAAGCACCAATACAGTGGAACCCCCCCACAAGTGACCCCATTTTGCAAACTACACCCCTCAGGGAATTCATCTAGGGGTATAGTGTACATTTCAAACCCCCAGGGGTTTCACCAATTTTGATACAAGTGGGCAGTGAAAATGAAAAATTACATTTTTTTACACAAAAATGCAGTTCTGGCTCAAAATTTTTCATTTTCAGAAGGTATGAAGGAGAAAAAGCACCCCAAAATCTGTGCCCCAATTTCTCCCGAGTACGGCAATGCCTCACATGTGACCAAAAAATACCAGTTGGGTGCATGGCAGGACTCAGAAGGGAAGGAGTGATTTTTGGATTTTGCAGCACATATTCTGGTGGAATGAATGGTGGGTGCTATGTTGCACCAATACAGTGGAACCCCCCCACAAGTCACCCCATTTTGCAAACTACACCCCTCAGGGAATTCATCTAGGGGTATAGTGTACATTTAAAACCCCCAGGGGTTTCACCAATTTTGATACAAGTGGGCAGTGAAAATGAAAAATTACATTTTTTTACACAAAAATGCAGTTCTGGCTCAAAATTTTTCATTTTCAGAAGGAATGAAGGAGACAAAGCACCCCAAAATCTGTGCCCCAATTTCTCCCGAGTACGGCAATGCCTCATGTGTGACCAAAAAGTGGCAGGACTCAGAAGGGAAGGAGTGATATTTGGATTTTGCAGCACAAATTCTGGTGGAATGATGGTGGGTGCTATGTCGCATTAGCAAGACCCCCAAAGCACCAATACAGTGGAACCCCCCCACAAGTGACCCCATTTTGCAAACTACACCCCTCAGGGAATTCATCTAGGGGTATAGTGTACATTTCAAACCCCCAGGGGTTTCACCAATTTTGATACAAGTGGGCAGTGAACATGAAAAATTACATTTTTTTTCACAAGGAATGAAGGAGACAAAGCACCCCAAAATATGTGCCCCAATTTCTCCCGAGTACGGCAATGCCTCACATGTGACCAAAAAATACCAGTTGGGTGCATGGCAGGACTCAGAAGGGAAGGAGTGATTTTTGGATTTTGCGGCTCAGATTCTGGTGGAATGAATGGTGGGTGCTATGTGGCATTAGCAAGACCCCCGAAGCACGGTGAAATTATGAACCTAATATTCCATAGATGTGTGGTATATTTTAAAACACTCCTTTATACATAGGCCGGGTTTGTCGGGGCAAGTGTCACACTGGAAAATAGTTTGCTTTCTTATTCCCTTTTTATAGCAAACTTTGCACCTTTTTTGTGTCCTGCCCTTTTTTCCAGTGGAGGGGATTTCATCAGGAAAATGCTGCCCTGGTACAATACGGGGGCCAGTACTAGAAGTACTGGGGCCCTCTGCCTGCTGGTTCCCAAATATTAGGCCCTTTATGACTTCCTCTTGAAAGTGCATAAATGTCCCCCTCTGGCCGGTAGAACGGAATAGCACGTAAGCGTTATACAGTGCCATCTGGATGATATACACGGCCACCTTCTTGTACCAGATTTTTGTTTTCCGCAGGGCACTGTACGGCTTCAGTACCTGATCTGAAAGATCCACTCCGCCCATGTACCTATTGTAATCCAGGATACAATTAGGTTTGGAGGTGTGGGTACTGGTACCTCGTACAGGGACGGAGGTGGTACTGTCTCCGTGAATTGTTGTCAGTATAAGGACATCCCTCTTGTCCTTATATTTGACCAACAACATATTTTCGGTGCATATTCCCCTGCTTTCACCCCTTCTCATTACTTGGGCAATGTGCGTTTTTGGGAGGCCTCTTTGGTTCTTGCGCACAGTACCGCAAGCTGCTGTACCTCTTGAACCAAGGGCCTTAAACAGGGGGATGCTGGTGTAAAAGTTATCCACATAGAGGTGATAACCTTTATCCAGGAAGGGGTGCACTAAATCCCAGACAATTTTCCCACTAACACCTATGAGGGAGGGGGGGCATTCTGGCGGTTCAATTCTTGAATCCTTCCCTTCATAAACCCTAAACCTGTGGGTGTACCCTGAGGTGCTTTCACACAGTTTGTACATTTTTATGCCATACCTTGCCCTCTTACTGGGAAGGTACTGGCGGAATTTAACCCTTCCTTTAAAATGTATAAGGGACTCGTCGATACAAATAAATTTTTCAGGGATGTACACCTCTTCAAATTTGGCACTGAAATGATCAATGACCGGCCTGACTTTGAATAGCCGGTCAAAGGTGGGATCATCTCTGGGTGGGCACTGTGCATTATCGGTGTAATGTATAAATTTAAGAATTGTCTCAAATCGAGTCCGGGGCATGGCCATACGGTAAAATGGAGTACTGTACAGAACATCTGTACTCCAATATTGCCTAATTTCTGGCTTTTTTACTATGCCCATATGAAACACCAGACCCCAAAACGTCATCATCTCTACTGCATCTACAGGGGTCCACCTAGCAAATGATGACGTGGGGTTTTGAGCAATAAACTGCTGGGCATATAAATTAGTTTGGTCCACCATTAAATTTATAAAATCATCAGAGAAAAATAATTTGAAAAAGTCAATTTCTCTGAGACCTGTGGAATCAAATTGGATTCCTGGCATGGCCAAAAACTCAGGAACCTGGGGCTCAAAATTGTCTGGTGGTGGGGTCCATACGAGATCAATTATTGGAGGGGGGGTCTCAGCTGCTCTACGGGGGCGTCTTTGAGGGGGTCCCTCATCACCAGAGGAGGAAGAGGAGCTTAAGGCGAATCCTTCAAATTCCCCGCTTGCATCACTGGCTGTGTCAGAGTCAGAAGCAAGCAGGGCATATGCCTCCTCCGCTGAATACATTCTCCTGGATGACTGGGAGGACATTTGGGAGGACATTTGGGAGGACATTTGGGATGCCATTTTTATTTTTGTGTTACTGGTAGTGAAATGTTTCAACACGTGTATAGTGTGGGGGGGGTACAAACTTTATTTCAATCCGGGGGGTATGTAGTGTGTAGTGTGTATGTGGTGCAGAAAAAAAAAAAATACTTTATACCAATAAAAAAAAAAAGGGGTTAAAAATAAAAAATTTAAGGGGTTAAAAAAAAAAAAAGGTCCTGCGCCAAAAATTGAGCACAGATGTTGGTCAGTAACGTCTGTCACTGAACAGCGCTCAAAGGCAACAGGAATTTGATCAAAAAAAAAAAAATATAGATCAACCCTGTACCGAAAAAGATGATCAGTGATGTACGTCACTGATCAGCGCACAGCGGCCACAGGACACCCACAAAATCACAGTGTGTGTAAAAAAAAAATTAAAAAAAGACCCCACAGCACACACACAAAAAAAAAAAAGGTGATCAGTGATGCGACACTGATTACCAGTGAGGTGCAGCAGGTGCACAACCTTTGGTGCAACTGACAGGTATATATAAAAAAAAAAAAACCTCTGTACCCCCAAAAAAGTTGCTGATCACCTCAGATATAGTGATCAGCACAAAAGGCGGGGGCAGCAGACAAAAAATTTAGCACTCTCTATCACTCTCTCTCTCTATCTCTCTATCTCTCACTATCTATCACTCTATGACACTGCAGCAGCAGCACTGACAGGTATATCTATATATAAAAAAAAACCTGCGCCCCCAAAAAGTTGCTGATCAGTTAATTTATACTGATCAGCACAAAAGGAGGGGGCAGCAGTCAGTTATATCAAAAATATATAGCACAATCTGTCACTATCTCTCTCTATCTCTCTCTCTCTATCTCTCTATAACTATCACACTGCAGCAGCACAAAATATAGCACTCTGTCACTAGGCCTCTCTATCTATCTCTCTCTCTCTATCTCTCTCTATCTATAACTATATCACACTGCAGCAGCACAAAATATAGCACTCTCTGACACTATCTCTCTCTCTCTATCTCTCTCTATCTCTCTATAACTATCACACTGCAGCAGCACAAAATATAGCACTCTGTCACTAGGCCTCTCTATCTATCTCTCTCTCTCTATCTCTCTCTATCTCTCTATCTATCTCTCTATCTAGCTAGTACACTGCAGCAGCACAATTTCACAGGAAGGCACAAGTAGCAACAGGATCCAGGAAGCAGTGATGAAGCAGCGATCAGCACTCTCTGACACTATCTCTCTCTCTATCTCTCTCTATCTCTCTCTATCTCTCTCTATCTCTCTATCTCTCTATCTCTCTATCTCTCTATCTATCTAGCTAGTACACTGCAGCAGCACAATTTCACAGGAAGGCACAAGTAGTAACAGGATCCAGGAAGCAGTGATGAAGCAGCGATCAGGTAAGTATGGAGCAAGCTATGGAGCAAGGTTCTGGTCAGTATGGCGGCAGGGAGGTACGGTGACCGCACTGCACGCTATTCCAGACCGGAATGGCGTCTGCAGTGCAGTCACCGTTAGTTTAAATCCCCCTCCTTGGCTGTGATTGGTCCGTCGGTCCGACGAACCAATCACGGCCTTTGGGGGCGGGCGGGGTGCGGTGGGGTGACACCAGTGTCACCCTCACACCCCGCGGTGATTGGTGCTGTACTTTACAGCACCAATCACCTCTGATCCCGTGTCACCGGCGAACGTTATTCGCCGGTGACACAGGAAAACGCTGTAATTGGCTGTTCACACTGAACAGCCAATCACAGCGATCGCCGACGGGGGGGCGGCATCGCAGCCCCCCCTGGGCATGCACGGACATGTCTGCTGTCAGGGACAGCAGACATGTTGAAACTGTCACCGCGTCTATAGACGCGGTGACAGTTAAATGCCATGACGTACATTTACGCCATGTGTCGGGAAGTACTTCCCGACCATGACGTAAATGTACGTCAAATGTCGGGAAGGGGTTAACTTTAAATGGAAACAAATAATAAATATCTTTCTCTATCACAATCCTGAATGACAACAGAGATCAAAGGATTGTGGAAGTACATGTAAGACAGTCCAGGGTTTTGGACCCCATAGGAACATTTAAAAAGGGTCCCTTCCCCCACCCATTGATATACCTTTCTCCACAGAAGTTGTTTATTTTATATACCATATTAGTGCCATAGTCCTTATTATACAACAGAGTGTTCCCAATTTATATTATGTCACATTTAAGTGCCCTAAGACAGCAATATACTGCATTGTACTGCCTTAAGCTGAGTCAGGCCCCAACGGTTGTCCCCATAATCACTTCACTCCCTTTACCCATTATAGCCAAATTCATGATACAATCATCTTTGTTAGAAAGGCTTTTCCATGCATTGTATGGGGATACTAGTAGGGTGGCCAATCCCGGGATCGGGATCGACGGGATCCCGGGATTTGGCCCCTAAAACGCCGGGATTTCAATCCCGGGATTGGAGTTTCCAATCCCGGGATTTCGGGATTAGACTGCGCATGCGCAGTCTAATGCCGGGCAGCGTCTGAGCTAGTGCTCAGACGCTGCCCGGCTTCTCCCGTCCCGGGCAGTGCAGCTCTGCGCAGCGTGACGACGTCAGAGGTCACGCTGCGCAGGGCACACAACAGCCGCCGCCTCCTCATCTGACTCCTGCGCTGACCTCCCGCCGCCCGCCCTCCCACCCAGCCTGCATTCTCCTTTACCCGGACCCCCAGACCATCGACCGACAAAGGCTACATCCTCCCGCCACACACGCCTGGCTACTGTATATCTGCCCAGCTCATCACCCGCCCGGCCGCACCGCACCTGTAAGTAAATATGCAGGCGGCCGGGGCGGGGTTTTGTATTAGGGAAGCCGATCCCGGGATCCCGGGAATCCCGGGATTGGGCATTTTTCAATCCCGAATTCCGGGATTGAAAAAAATGCCCCGGGATTGGCAACCCTAGATACTAGTGCCGGTGGCAGATGACAAAGGCTATATCAGGCAATAGACTTTGCCGGCTTTGTAGTCTATTCCCTATGATACACTACAAAATGTGAAGATATGTAGATATATGATTCCACCCCTCCTATTCTTCCTAATAATAATAATAATAATAATAATAATTTATTGTCACTACAACATAAAAAAATGTAAAGTGAACTTCACAAGGAAGAAAAGAAGAGAAGAAAGAATACTCACAATTCATATACCACAATTCAAAGACAAAATAACAGATGAGAAAAAAGTGTTCCGCAACCAACTAGTACGTCAACTCAAGCACCTGTAACGTTCCCAGAGGGCAACAGGAAGAAAAGAGAATAGCAGGGATGACTAGGGTCTAAAATAATTTTTTTAGCCTTCGTTTTTCCCCTCCTCAAAAAAATATCTGCCATCCTAGGCAGAGGTTGGCCAATGACTTTTTCAGCAGCCTTAACTATCCTATCAAGGGATCTCCGTTCAGAGCACTTAGAATTTCCATACCATACCGCAATGGCATAAGTCAACAGACTCTCGATTAGGTAGCAGTAAAAGTTCATAAGCATAGGCCTAGATAGGCCAGCTGCCCATAATCTTTGCAGAAAAAAAGGCGTTGCTGAGCCTTTACAACTGCCATTGCGGTATGTGTGGACCAGGACAGATCTTCCGAGAACGTAATACCCAAAAATGTAGTATTAGTAACCTACTCTACCTCTTCACCATTTAAAACCAGCGGATTGATAGTCGAACTTCTCGATCTTCTTAAGTCAATAGCCACCTCCTTAGTCTTTTTACCATTTAGGAGTTGTTATTAACCTTACCCCATTTAATTAATTGCTGCACCTCCGACCTATAGCTATCTTCCTTTCCCCAACTGATTAAACCCACCACTGTAGTATCATCAGCAAATTTGACAATGAGGTTGGACTCTGAGTTTGAAAAACAATCTGAGGTGTACAAAGAGTACAAAAAAGGATTTAGAACACACCCTTGAGGGACATCTATGTTTAGGACAAGTTCTGACAAGGAAGAAGAACTCACCCTAACTGACTGAGGATGATTCGTCAAAATGTCCAGCCAGTCACAGATGGGAAGATTGTAACCTATCTCCCGAAGCTTCACGATCAGCACCGCAGGCACAACGATATTAAAAGCGGAGCTATAGTCCACAAACAATAATCTGACATAGGAGTCCTTAGTTTCCAAATGACAGAGAATCCTATGAAGGACAGTAAGAGCAGCATCCTCGGTGGATTGATTTGACCGATACGCAAACTGATAGCGGTCAAATTCCGCCGGGATGACACCCTTTAGGTGATACAAGACCACTCTCTCAAAACACTTCATATATAAGGAAGTGAGGGCAATCGGGCGGAAGTCGTTCAAACAAGATACTCCCGCCGATTTAGGGACAGGAATAATTGTAGTGACTTTAAAACATTGTGGAACAACACAATATGCCAGTGATAAATTAAAAATCTTCGTAAAAATTCCTGCTAACTGTTCAGCACAGGCACGTAAGACCCTGCTTGGAATGCCGTCTGGGCCAGGGGCTTTACTAACATTAGTTTGCCGTAGGCACAACCTGATTTCCGACTCTGATAATTCCAATAGAGAATCTGACCGCTTAAGGATTTTAACTACGGGGATCAAATTCTCCTCAAACCTGGCATAGAATTGATTAAACTCATCCACAGAAGGCCCATTAGTTTTACATAAACCAGGATTAGAACCGCTGCAAATTGTAATATGTTTAATCCCCTGCCACATTGCTCTAGCATCCCCAGATTCTTTAAAATGGCCTTCTATTTTTGCCAAATAGGCCTTTTTTGCCAACCGGATGCCCCTCTTCAAATTAGAACGGGTAACTGTATATGCTGCTGTGTCTTTAGATTTAAACACCCTATATCTTAATCTTAGCAGGGAACGAACCTCACTGTTCATCCATGGCTTCTCATTTGGAAAAAATCATATTCTCTTTTCCCTAGTAGCACCCTCTATACAAAATTTAAGGTACATCAACACCATGGAAGCCAGTGAGTCTACATCGATGCTAGAACCACGGTTTGCCTCCTCAACAAATAGGTCCCAATCCGTGCATTTCAGACACCCCTGCAGACCCAACAAAGTCCCATCAGGCCAGACCATAACATTCTTAATAACTGGCCTAGACTTCTTAAACACTGGTAGATATTTTGGGACTAGGAATAATGAAGAGTGATCCGACTGCCCAATATGAAGACACAAAATAGTCTTGTACACGTCTCTGATATTTGTATACACATGATCCAAGATGTTTTTGCCACGCGTCGGGACGTTCACATTTTGGACAAATTTTGGGAGTACCAACTGTAGATTAGCCTGATTGAAGTCACCGGCAACAATAAAGGCACACTCCGGATGGGCAGACAGTAATTTGGAAATAACTTCGAACAAGGAGTCCAGTGCTATAGAAACATTGGCCTGGGGCAGAATGTATACTGCAGCTACAAAGACCACAAAAAACTCCATCGCAAGTAGAATGGCCTGCACCTTAACACGATGAATTCCAAATCACCTTAACACGATGAATTCCTGTATGTCATAATATATAATTACTGCCTCAGTGTAACAAATCTATCTTTTTTTCTCATTTCCCAAAGTACCGCCTACTGCAAATTAGTTCATGCAAGCGTCACAGATTAATACAGTGGTGCAAGTAGCAAAAACGACTTAGTGGTACTGTGCCGCGCGCCTTAAATGGGCGTGGTCAGGGGCGTGGTCATGACTCTAGGGGGGAGTGGCTGGAATATTGCACGCCTAAGGCACACGGCCAAAATTAACACAGTAATGCCTGTTACGCGTCACACGCCCAATACATATGACCCATGCCATAATGCCCATTACACATTATGCCCCACACCATAATGCTGATTGCACCGCACAACTGATGCCCATTACTAATATGCCCCCCCAGAGCCACATATGCCCCCAGTGCCAGATATCATATGCCCCCACAGTGACACACATATGCCCCCAGTGCCAGATATCATATGCCCCCACAGTGCCACACATATGCCTCCAGTGCCAGATATCATATGCCCCACAGTGCAACACATATGCCCCCAGTGCCAGATATCATATGCCCCCACAGTGCCACACATATGCCCCCAGTGCCAGATATTTGCCCCCAGTGCCAGATATCATATGCCCCCACAGTGCCACACATATGCCCACAGTGCCAGATATCATATGCCCCCAGTGCCAGATATCATATGCCCCCACAGTGCCACACATATGCCCCCAGTGCCACATATAAGCCCCCAGTGCCACATATCATATACCCCCACAGTGCCACACATATGCCCACAGTGCCAGATATCATATGCTCCCACAGTGCCACACATATGCCCCCAGTGCCAGATATGCCCCCACAGTGCCACACATATTCCCCCAGTGCCAGATATGCCTCCACAGTGCCACACATAAATGCCCCCACAGTTCTAGAAGTACAGTAAGCAGCAACTCACTGTGTCAGGTCAGGTCCTCTCTCTCCCCCCCCCCCTCTAGTCTCCCACCGCCGCTGCTTGCTTCTGCTTCTTCCCTGGGGAGCGCATCTTCCGTCTCTCCTGCCCCATGTCTATCTCGCGGGCTGGCTCCTGACTGGCTGCCAGCACACGAGCTCTGATTGGTGAACAGGCGTCTGTGTCACAGTGACACAGGGAGGGGAAGAAGAGACAAGCGATGTGCTCCCCTCCCCTCCGAAGGCTATCAGCTGTGGTGGGGCGGTGGAGGCCACGCCCCCTGCCACTTACATATACGCGCATGCGTATTGAACTCTTATGGGGGCATTTGTTATGGTGGAAAGGGGTACCGGCAATATATCTTTTACCGGTACGCCGTACCACCCCGTACCGACATACTTGCACCCCTGGATTAATACTTCAGTTTTTAGAAGCTGGGAGTATTTTTACCAACAACTTTGATTTACATTTTCAGTATTTCAAATCAGCGGTTACATTTTAATGATCACTCATATTCATTACAAATCTATACACAATAAACACTCACATTTTCTGTTTTCTGTCTGCTGAATAATGTTGGACAACATTAGTCAGGAGTTAGTTGCCAAACTATCTCACAAACAGCTGATTTGACCTTTTGGGCCTCTCCCACTCTCTATGTGATTGGATCATGATATCTTGGCCCTTTTAAGCTATATAGAACAGAACTTGAATCCAGAGTACCATTGATGAGAACCAGAAGAATGGAACAGCTGCCTGTGTTGGCTTTCAATGGACACCCTTTAACCCACTATGTATTTTAGATAGGGGCAGACTAGATGGGCCAAGTGGTTCTTATCTGCTGTCAAATTCTATGTTTCTAAATTCTATGTAATATTATATAACAATTCTAGCTTACTCACATAAAAGTCAGTGTTTGATGCTCTGTAGGATTTTTGCTATATGGCGAATATTGCTTGAACACATGACCATACATAGCAAGTTGCTGACAGTTACATTCCCTGTTTTTGTTCTATTCACTATACAGTGGGGAGGACACGTATGACACATGTTACAGAGAGAAAACTGTCCCTGTGATGCACCCTAAATTCTTAACTTCAAACAACCCAATTTTTCGGTTTAGGCGTGATCGACATAGAATAAGGAACTATATATATATATATATATATATATATATATATATATATATATACACACACATATATGCATATATATATGTGTGTGTGTATATATCTCAAGAGGCTGCAAAATGTCTCAAGTGGTCACGTTTTTCCGACGTGGCCGTTTTGAAAATAAAGTCAATGGTAGACAGCTGCGCCTTCAGTGTAAAACATCAATAGTGAATATCCTTAAACAGTGAAGTGATATGCGTACCAGAATGACGCATATATATATATATATATATATATAACATATTACTGATTTCTTGTATTATATGAGTAACATTTGAGCTGAGTAAGACCCCTGAGTTATTAACTGGGTTCCATTGCTGTATGAGAAGAAGCACTGGCATAGATTACATAATAAAGTTGTGTGCAGAGCCTTGCTCTGGAGAGAGTTGTAAGCATTCCCTGCTTGATTTGATGCATTCAACCTGGCAACCGTATAGGGCCCGGTAGTTATGAGTAAAACCTTGGAGGTAGACGAGAAGTAACATATGCAAAGCATCCTAGTCTCACTATTCTTTTATTCAGTTAAAATGTAAGAGAACTGTCCAGTAGACGATATGAATCACGGCCACATGGCTACTCAATGTGAAAAAACCTGAAAGTAATTTGGAAACTTTCCCATATTATACACACATTACACACAGTACTTTTGTCATTACAGCAGTGGCATAACTCCAAGAGACATTGGAGGCACTGGCTGCCTGGCTCTAGATGTCAAAGGGACCCCAAGAATGGGTGGTGCTAAACTAAAGGCCACCGTACAATGCAGTGACTTCTCCCCTCGAAGAAGTCGCTTCCCGGGCAGCAGGATTGCATGCGATATTATGCATGCAGTCCTTTTGCATGTGATAAAATGTATGCAAGCCAAGCCATTACGGCTGCACAAGCAATCCAAGAGATTGCTTGTGCAGCCAGTGGGGCAGATGTATTAAGCCTTAAAAAGAGATAAATACAAGGGTGATAAGGAGAGATAAACATCCAGCCAATCACCTGCCAACTGCCATGTTACAGGCTTTGTTTGAAAAAAGTCAGTAAGGAGCTGATTGGCTGGACGTTTATCTCTCCTTATCAAACTTAAATGTATCTATTGTTAAGGCTTAATACATCTGCCCCAGTGTGACTCGCAGGCTCCGGTGGGATTCCCACTGGACCGGAAATCAAACCTGTTGTCATTCACCTGCAATTGATCCCTGCAATCACAGAAAAAGAGGTGTATTGCATAGTGAATGAGGGCCTTAGGACAGATCTCTCTCCACTCATTTCATAGTAATTTGCTACAGTCACTGCTGACTCAAATGGGACTTTGCACTCCTCTTGTGCTGTAGAGTCTTGGGATATGTGATAACAGATCAAAGTGTGTCTATAATGCACTACAGCTCTGTTGTTGTATCTTAAAAATAGAGAGAAGACGTTGGAAGGAAATGTACTAATTATTATAATACAACTTTTAGTACAAACTGTGGCCCTCCAGCAGTTGTGAAACTACAAGTCCCATCATGCCTGCCCTAAAAGCTTTATTATAAGTGAAGCCACTGGGGAGGGGGGCACCATTTTCTATTTCGACCCCGGGATAATTTTCACCTGAGCAACACAATTAAAAGGATTCAAATAATGGAGGATACAAATAATGGAGGATACACTTAGCCATCCTGTGATGTGTACGGCATGATTTGTGTTCCAGCAAATGGGATGTGCTTGTGCGTACCCAATGTTAGATGGGTGCCGAAATAGCTTGGGGGGAGGTTTGGACAATTGAACTAGAACTGGAGTGTTTGCGAGGCGGGGCGTGGTGGCAGTATGATTTCACATGCAGCTGCTGCGACGGGACAAATGGTGGCCCGGCAACCGCCTACGTAGCTAGCTACCCTAAGAGTAAGCACACAAGCACTTCTATTTCAAAAATGCATTCACATTTCTGAGATGCGATTGCACGAGGAGGGAACCTGGATTGCGAGAAGGACTTGACCTGTGCTGGGTGGCCACATGCATGCTGAAATAGGCCCAATTTCCTGGGTTAATAAACACAGGGAAAACAAGACTGGGAAGGTTTACACTGGTGCAATATAAGGAATAAGGTACTGAACACATTATTTCATAACAGATGTCCTATTTCATACAGACATGAGACTCAGACAATAAAATAAATATGGCACAATGTTGTAAACTCTTTCCTACAACGGAAACATACAAGAAAGGAAGAATGTACCGTCTCAACTTGTGTGGTAATCAGGGAAGCAAATATTAAGTACAACAAACTAGTGCATGTAATAGCTTTTCCTTAGCTACCATCGGGTTGCATCAGATAAATATATTTATACACAACATACCATACATAACGTTTGGCAGTACGGATGATGTAATGGTTAGCATTACTGCCTCACAGCGCTGAGGTCATGGGTTCAATTCCCACCATGGCCCAAACTGTGTGGAGTTTGTATATTCTCCCCGCACCTGCGTGGGTTTCCTCCGGGTACTCCGGTTTCCTCCCACAATCCAAAAATATACTGGTAGGCTAATGGGCTTCCAAACAAAATTAACCCTAGAATGTCTGTGTGTGCGTGTACATGTGGTAGGGAATATAGATTGTAAGCTCCACTGGGGCAGGGACTGATGTGAATGTTCAACTATACTCTGTAAAGCGCTGCGGAATATGTGTGCGCTATATAAGAAACTGTTAATAAATAATAAATAAATAACGTACAGCTGGATTTCTGCATATAATTAGCTAATAGAGTCATTCTCATTTGCATGTCAGGCATGTTTATCATATTTGAAATCTGAGCCATATAAGTTGAGTTATGGATATTAAGGCCCTCGTTCGCCAACTGACATGTTTGCGATCCCTAAAGAAATCGGCGACCATCGAATGATTTTTCCGGCTGCGGGCACATGAAAGGGGATGAGTCTTCGTGACACATCCCCATGCTTGGTTGCGAGGGGAAACAGTGGTGGTGGGGGCGTGTAATTGCCAGGGTCGCGTTGCAAGTACTCGGTGAGCTGCAAGATTCTCAGCTTACCGAGTCAATTAGAATCAGAGCCGATGGTCGCCGACCATTGAATCATTTCTCCAGAGTTCGCAAATACTACTGACTTATATTGTGGGCTTCCCATTGAAGACAGGGCGGTGGCTGACATCATGCCCCGGCACACCGCGTCACGCTGCCATATACATGGGAACACCCAGCGTTTGCATGGGAACGCCCATGAAACGCTGGACGTTCCCATGTGAGAGCGTCCACAACTTCACCATCGGTCCCCCGCACGGTAACTAGAATGAGGGTCTAAGTGTAATGATCATTTGCATGGATTTGTCTAAGTGACCCCAAGTCATCTACAGGATGGGGGAGTAATGTGATGGCAAGAGGACCAGAGAATGTATAATCCACATCTCTAAGAACATTCTTCTTTCCAAATCAGATTTAGGGTGGGATGTATCAACGCTTACCGTGGCGTTGACATCCCGTTTTCGCTTTCGCCACTTGTTCGCGTGATGTATGATTAAAGTTTTCGTTTCCTGTTGTTGAAAAAACTCCGCTGGGTTGAAGTATCACGGAGTTTCCGGCGTGAAAGATCCTCCCATTGCAGAGTATTGTAGCTGAAGCGCTGTGTGATGTATTAACACTCGCAGCGCTCAGCTTCTCTTACATATAATTCGCCTTGTATTGCTGGCGAACTGCAGTTGTGACAGTTCAATTATTAAAGTATAATGTATTTCCAGTGTTGTATTTACCTTATTTAAACAGGTTGTGCTGTGGGATGTATTTTACTTGTTGTATGGGAGGCAAGATTGGTTCTTTTTTGGAAGGTGTGAGGCACAGATCATCAGGGCTAGGCAAGAGGCAGTGAGGTGTGAGGCACACTGCCTCTTGCCTAGCCCTGATGATCTGTGCCTCACACCTTCCAAAAAAGAACCAATCTTGCCTCCCATACAACAAGTAAAATACATCCCACAGCACAACCCAATAAGGTAAATACAACACTGGAAATACATTATACTTTAATAACTGAACTGTCACAACTGCAGTTCGCCAGCAATACAAGGGATAAGTCAAAAAAAGCTGAGCGTTGCAAGCCGGGGAAACCCAGCCAGCAGCAGGACGCATCTGCGCATGCGCACAAAAAAAAAAAACCCCGAAAAGATTCCGACGGAGGTCTGCATTACCGCAGACCTAAGAAGAGAGGGAAAAAATCATACATAACGCGGAAAACTCCGCAAAAAGCCAGCGAAAACACCACCAAAAAAAGGACTCCACTTCACTACAGAAATGTGAGTATTGATACATCCCGCCCTTACAGTTTTCTGGTTTGGCTGAGTCTTATCAGCTGCTCTGGTGACCACTGTGAAACACTGCTTGTTCATTGGACATTGAGGTCATCTTCAGAATACAGAGCACTATGCAAATGCAGTAACATATTACTGGTACCCATGCACAGCACATTAACACAGTTACATTTCTCTATGCTTCCTACATGACCCTGAAGGTATTTCATATGTTGCCCACTAAATATGGCACAGATTATACTAAGCAAGACATTGATCCATAAAATATTATCAGCCACACTTGCTAAACATGTCTAGAACAAGAGGACCAGACATAGTGCACATTCCTATGGTTTGTCAGGGAATTAACTACTGAAATTTAATGGCAAAACATTTTTGGTTAGTCTTTTTGGCTGTAGCAACTCCAGACCTTTACAATGCCAGAAACGTTACATAAAAAAACAGTATAAATATTAATAACTGTGTATCGTACTGTAATTATACAAGGGGACAGTCACAGCTGGCTTCTTACAGTACTAGAGATATACAAGATATTCAACACTCAGTAAATGACAAGGTACATATAAATGCATGGGGTTCCAGTGAGCCGATGGAGTCATATGTAGCACATTATCTGTGATACAAGAGAGCTTCAAACCCATCACAGTTTGTGTGCAGGAAACTTGGTACACGGCACAGTATATACTGTAATCTGATGTCTATACCTTAATGTACCATATATTGTCATGTTCCATATAAAAAATACAATAAGTACTGTATTCCAACCACGTGGTTGGACACATAGGATTTTTGTATTATTTTTATTTACTTAATTTTACTTAAATTAAAAAGATAGGATGCGATAAAAAATCGCATCGCATGCCATTATTGTATGGCAGGCGATGCGATGGTGTGCGATAAAAAAATCGCATCGCATGCTATTTAAACATTTATCTATTTTGAATCCTTGTAAAATAATAATAATAATAATAATAATAATAATAATAATAATAATAATAAATTTAATGAAAATAAAGGCCAAATATAGAACAACCGGTCTGGCATAGTGGTAAGCAAATACTTACCATTTCAGCAATATTACTTCAGCAATAGTTTTTTCTTTCAAATAAATTATGGCGATTAGGTTTTTTTTTATAATGGTAATTAGCAGCAATTAAAAATGTTACATGTTCATGGTAAATAAGAGGGTTATTTTGGTTCACTCGCAAAAGCACAATCACTCTGTAATGGACAAGACCATGTGCACTGCAGGTGGGACAGATGTAACTTGTGCAGAAAGAGTTAGATTTGGGGGGGGGGGGGGGTTACTTCAAAGTGAGATCTATATTGGAGTGTAAAATAAAGCAGCCAATATTTCACCTGCACAGAAACAAAATAACTCACCCAAATCTAATTCTAATTACATCTGCCCCACCTGAAATGCACATGGTTTTGTCCATTAGAGTGATTGTGCCTTTGCGAGAGAACCAGAATAACCCCCTATGTCTATATATCTTGGAACTGGAATACTTGCTTCTAGCTACATTAAATTCATCATTCTCTCTTACCATCCAAATATCACTAGTTGGCCATACACTTTTCACCCGATTCTATTGGATCGGGACAAGAAATCAGGTGAAAAGTGCCCAAATCGTATGTGCCTAACCTCTGATTCCGATCCAATGTGTGTCCCATGTGCATCAGATTGGATCCGGAGATCACAAGTGCTGTGCAAACGATTTGTCCGATGTTTCTATGAGGTCCAGCCCACGGAGGGCCCGGCGCCTTCCCAGCTGGCAGTTGCCGAGGTATCGTATGCAAGGCTGCGTGTTATACCTGGGATTAGTGTTTGGCAGGGCTGGGCAACACCGGCCCTCCAGATGTTGATGAACTACACATCCCAGCATGCATTGCATCAGTTTCAGCATGGCCACATAGCAAAACGAATGCAAAGCATCCTGGGATGTGTAGTTCACTAACATCTGGAGGGCCGGTGTTGCCCAGCCCTTTAGAGAAGTAGTATCACAATGATATTGCCATAAAACACATACTGTATAATTCATAGATGCACATATGTCCACAAGCTTAGCAAGAATGATATATTCCCAGTACTAAAGAGTTAATGGGCCTGATTCAGACCTGATCACTGGGCTGTGAATCTTCGTAGATCAGGTTAACACCACCCCGCGTGAATACGTTTACAGCAATGGATTTCCCCCTGTTCACATCTGCCAAGCAGTGGGGAGATGAGGGCCGCTGCTGACATCAGTGGCCCTCCCTCTCAATGGCCGGGTGCTGACTGTGGTTTCCGATTGAGCCAGAGATTGGACGTGGAGGGCAAAGGAGAGGGAGGATTCGAGGGGAGATTATTGTGTTGTCAACAATGTGGAGATGCTGGATATTGGGAGGGGGGGGGGGGACTGTGAATGGAGGAAAGATAGTGAGTTCGTACCAATTGAGTCATGTATGCACAGATTACATTTTGAATGTAAACTTTACTGCTCCAAGAGAGATTTATGCTATAATAAAAAGTCATGGTTCTCGCTACTTGTTAGTAAATATACCTCTAAGTTTACACTCACGGAAACTTGGAAAAAAATTGTATTTAATGTCAAAATGTGCTGTTTGAGATAAGTTTTATACAATTTAAGAAAACTGTTTAGGATTACAAGCTGTATAGGAAATTATATCATCAACACGTAGGATAGGAAATCAACTCAAGGAACAGATTTCAATGAATGAAGTTCTTGCCAAATTTGAATTCCCTTCCCACGTGAGCACCAAACGCAGCGAAACGCTTTGAACTTTCAGTTTAGATTAGGAGAGTGCAGACGCTTATGAAATGATTGGAGAATACTTGTTCCAAGCTGGAATCAAGACCGGCTTCTGTAACGGAAACCAAGCTGACGTGAAGCCATAATGTGACATTTCCTACATTTGTACTGGCGTTGGCTACAATGTTTCCATGGGTATTTGTTATATGGGGAGGGAATGGGGGGAGGGGGGTAAATTACTTGCTAAGACTTTAAAGAAATATTATACTTAGATACGATATTCTAAATAATATATATTTTTTAAAACCTTAGCTTAAAATAAGTGATCTACAGAGTTTATCATTTGGAAAAGCCTAGCTATAGCATACTAATATTTGATGGTAATTGGGCCATAAGGGCCACTGTTTCTTTAGAATATAAAGGTGATATTAGATATTTAAATGATACACAAGGTTCCCCTTTGTGGAGTAACGTGCAGTACGACAGGAATGACAGATACAACTGACAGCTGTAGCATACAGCATAGTGCTGCCATTACCACGCAATGAGAATTCTGTTTAATGAATGATATGTGTGCTCACAAGGATTGTCTTGTATAGAAGTGAGGTCAGGTCCTGTGTGAGATCAGTACCTAACTTAGGGCGTAATTCAACACCATTGGGAACGGGGTGAATCAGTTCCGATGTTTGGGGGGGGGGGGTCTGTGAATGCGCAAGCCTGTATTTGCGCATGTGCGGAACCCGGCAATGAACAGCTTTGGTGAGTTACACACTCGCCGGGTCGTTCGTTGCAGGGAATGAGGGATGGGGCAGACAGCAGCGAGAACAGGGCTAGTCCAGGGGAATGCAGGCGGCCTGATGCCTGCCGGGGGTGGGTGGCTGATGTCACAAGACGTCATCAAGACGACAGCACTTTTTAGTTTAATATATAGGGGCTGAGGAGAAGAGGCCCAGTTCCCTAATACAGTTATTATCCTTTATGGATTTTAAATAAGAAGTAATGTATGGGGCAACTACAAACAGATACAGATACTAGCCCAACATGGTGTGGCCATGGCTGCCTTCAGCTGCAGGCTGACAAAGTACCTACTGATGGTAGCTGAACGTCACAGTATGGCATGGTCATAGCCCTCTCCATACCAGATACAGGCATTTATCATGGTTGTCCAGAGAATATATAAATATTTTGCATTGAATTATGTACAAGCTGTTTCTCATGCTTAAGGGAGATCCATGCAAACAAATCATTATAAATATAACAAACTATGTACAGATCCTGCTATCTAAAACTTCAAATGCATGCTTGCTTGGTCTTCAAACGGGAAGCAAGCATCAAGAGCTGCTGCCAAAAATGAGTAGAGGGTACCGTGCCAACGTGAACCCTAACTACGTATGTTTGGGGAAGCATATGTTAGATCTCCATCCCTCCGTGGTGCCACATGCACCGATGATGCAATGGCTACAATCTAGACAAACAGATGCTACGAGAGCCTGGGCAGACAATGCAAGGAACTGGAAAGATTGTAATGGTAAAAATTCCCAAGAAACAGACGGAAAATGCATGTTACATGCTTAGGAGGAGAATGATAATTGTCAAAATAATGCCCCCCCCCCCTCATTTGTATAAACAGAATCAATTTATAGTTGAAGTTACTGGTTGTGGCAGGAACATCAATTTGGCTCTTAATAAAACTCACCTGATTTAGATCCACATGATGGGGCGGCCTGACCAGTTGGACATGTGCACATATTCGGCCGAGAGCAGAATCCATCACCACAGGAGTTACGACAAATGGCTGTAAGAATACAAAGATAAATAAGTCTTCATCTATCTCAGTCCTACACATTGAGCACTTCTACATTCTATTTAATATATAATAATGCCAGTTAAAGAGATGATGACAATATGGTGTCACTGAGCTGACGCTGAGAGAGAGCAGGACACTCTTCATGCAAGAAACCAAAATATAAAACAAAAAAAAGCTGCCACCTTTGCATCCAGGTGCACTGCATAATCTATGTACCCAGTCATTATAATCTATCATTTCTACTCAAACCTGTTATTTGCTATCGGTAATCAAAAGCTGCTGATGTGGACATAACAATAATCATATACATGTGTTGCCATTTAATAGGTCAATTTAAAAAAAAAACACCCACATTTCTAGGGTTTTACATTTCAACCGTTTCATCAATGTTTCATTAAATAAAGCTGTAAAAATTAAACGTAAGCATGGCAGGCTATACAAGTACCAAATAATATGGGAAAAGATAATACAGGAAAAGAAAACTGTAACACAGACTGTACATTACTTTGACAATGACACAATACAGATTGGCTTGCATGGCGTTGCAGGGTGTAACCTGCCTGTTACATAAATATGCAGAGGTGCGGTAGTATGACCCTTCCCGCTTACAGCTACATCATCTATAGAGCGATATAACATCTGGGCAGGATACAGTATCTTGTGAGAAATTGATGACGCTGGATGTGGAATGCTGAATAAGATGAGCAATGATGTATTGTCATTAGTAGTGTTCTGCTGCTATGGGAGTGTTCTTACACTGCAATGTTATAAACATGACGTATGCCCCACATGTGCACAGTTGGCAGTAATTATATGGAATATTATAGGAAACTTTATGGTCGCAGGTATGTCTGACATTGTACATGTAACTGGTGCTGGTTACTGCCTTACCTCATGTTATATCACTGCTGTGTCTATTGGCACTACACAGGAATACTATTAGGAAGACACTACTAGGGGCCTTATTCATGTTTGGAAGGATTTGGGCAGACATAAGGAAGTGGCTGTGCAATTCCATGGCGTTAAAAATCAAATGCAGCAGAAGGTTTCTGTGGGAGATAGAAGCCTCCTGTAAGCATTTGCCACATCCGAGTGCTGCACATGAGGAAACAGCATCGGATCACCATAGCGACCATCGGATGGAAACAGGTATCAGCTAGTATGCCTAAATGCCGGTCCAGGGCCTGCATTTAACAACACCAACCCTGGACCTGCCACGTCTTCAAGATTTTTTTTTGCCATTTTTGAAACACTGGGGCAAATGTAAGTCATGTCGACCTTTTATAGCTGTCGACCTATGGCCTGTTGACCAATCAGTGTCGGCCGAATATAGGTCGACCCAAGGACCGTTTCCCATAAAAATCGCACATTTTGCTGTGACCAACAAAAATGGACTTAAAAAATCGCATCAAGATGTTTTCTCATTGAAAACATCAAAATCGCAAATGTAATAGGATGCATTTTTCCATCCTAAAAATGGTACATGATAGAACCATGCACAGATCAGTGTGTAAAAAGTGTTAAAGTAAAAAATAAATTAAAAAAATCAGGAAACAAATACACACACCAAGTTCAGTATAACTTTATTGTCATACATACATACACACATTCACACACATATACTCATCTCCCTCTCCTCCACCGCAGGACCACCAGCTTCAGAATTCGGCTTCCTCTGCTATGGTCAGTCACTGGGACCAGGGCCGGCAACAGAAATTTTGGGGCCCTGTACACTGATATTTCTGGGGCCCCCCCACATAATCCTAAACCCACACAACCCTCTTCTGCATGTACCAGTAAATGTATTTCCAAATATAAGACACTGGAATACTAGAAAAGAGCCGGGGATGTCAGGGATTCCCGTCATCTGTTTGTCTGTGGCGACTGGGCTCACTAGTAGTCAGCGCACTAAGCTTGCGGCCATAGGCCTGCACAGCACATTTTATTAGAGGGTGCACTGTCAAACAAAAGGGTTGTGTCCAGCACCACCTATTGGGCATGTCTAACATCGTCCAATGGGTGTGTCTACCATCATCTATTGGCACTCGCTACAATATAAAACGTCTCTCAGCCACACTATAATCTCCAGCCTAATTCAATTTAAATATTCTAATTACTCTGTGTAACAGTACATGCAAATAAAGTCACAACCATATATGGATGCCGCAGGTGTGTAGTGATATGGATGACGCAGGTGTGTAGTGATATGGATGACGCAGGTGTGTAGTGATATGGGTGACGCAGGTGTGTAGTGATATGGATGACGCAGGTGTGTAGTGATATAGGTGACGCAGGTATGTAGTGATATGGGTGACGCAGGTATATAGTGATATGGGTGACGCAGGTATATAGTGATATCGGTGACGCAGGTGTGTAACCTATGACCTGGATTGGG
This sequence comes from Crinia signifera, assembly GCF_055691185.1. Taxonomy (NCBI): domain Eukaryota; kingdom Metazoa; phylum Chordata; class Amphibia; order Anura; family Myobatrachidae; genus Crinia; species Crinia signifera. Next base: position 230,961,231 of record NC_139220.1, read on the forward strand.
CAGTGGGCCCCTAGGATTGTAGGGCCCTCGGGCAACTGCCCATCAAGCCCATGTGTAAAGATGGCCCTGCCTGGCTCTCTCTGCAGAGATGAGCTCCAGGCAGCTAATTGCCTCCTTCCCTCCTTGACCTCCTCACCTTAGTCACCTGTACTTTTGAGGTCCAGATCCAGGGGGGGCCTTTCTGACTTCAAGTGGGGACTTGGCTTCTCCAACTGTCCCGTCCTGCTCTGCGTCCATCTCCTGACAAGAGGGCACTAGGCAGGGCCAGGGCAGGAGGCAGCCACAGCACAGTGCGGAGCAGGTTTCATAATGGGACCGCGCATGCACAGTATGGTCCGTGCGCAGTGCAGCCAGGAGACAACCGACTCAGCCTCCAAATGCTGAGCGGCTGCTGCTGCCTGCTGCACTGTAAGTGCGGACGTTCACAGAGACTCACTAGTCTCCCCTCCAGTCGGTCCAAGTTCAGACCACACACACTGACACAGCCGCCGGAGAGACCCGGCGGCTGCACTGTGCACTCAGCGTCGGAGTGATCAAGGCAGCACACACTCACACAGTCCATAGACACTGGTGGGGGCGGGGCAGCACGCCACGTTTAGACTGCACACTAGACGGGGTCACGCAGCTTACAGATGGGCCCCGGCGGCTGCACAGTGCACACAGCTTCAGAGCGATCAAGGCAGCACATATTTCATAGACACTGGCGGGGGCGGGGCAGCACGCCACGCTCAGACTGCACACTAGACGGGTCACGCAGCTTACAGATGGGCCCCGGCCGTGGCTGGATTCTGGGGCTCTTCAGACCGCCGGGGCCTGTCACACATGTCCCCCTTGATCCCCCCTGTCGCCGGCCCTGACTGGGACTCCCTAAAACCAATCAGGGCTGAGCTCAGGCCTGATTGGATGTAGCTATGCGGCCAATAGAATCATTTGGAGGAGAGGCACGGAAGATGAAACATCTCTGTGTCTCTCCTCAGTCCGAGCGGGTGCCGGCCGGGTGATGCGCGACTTGGACTACAGCGGAGAGAAGAAGACGGGATCTTCGCCAGAGGACCTGGTGAGTAGGATTTCCTTCCACAGGTCCCCATATGGATTTCTTCGGATCCTGGACCCTGGACTCTTCAGCCCTGGAGCCCTGGACCAGCCTCAGAACCAAGGCCCTGGACCCCAGACTCTGCAGCCCCGGACCCAGGAACCAAGGCACCGGACCCTGGACCATGGAGCCCCGGACCCAGGGACCTACCGACGGGCTCAAGATAGGTAAGTATCAGTATGTGTGGGCTTTGGATGTATTAAAGTTTTATTTTTCATGTGTCTGTGTGTGTGTTTATTTTACTATTTTTCATACTGTGGAACTACAAGTGCCAGCGGGCCCTTTAATGCCTCGCATGCTGGGACTTGTGGTTCTCCAAGTCCCAGCTTGCGGGGGAGGCTAGCTGGGACTCATAGTTCCACAGTATTAAACAATAGTTTATTCTTTCTTTTACACAAAAATCAGCCGGGTGACCACCGCACAGGGTCACCGGGGACAGCACCAGGCTTCAGGCTGGTCAGGTATGTCCTGGAGGGTGGGGACCCCTTTATTGGGGGGGGTCCCCACTCCCGCAGGGCCCCTGGCCAGGCGGACTGGTCAGTAGGGTGATGTTTTGGCCGCGGGACTTTATATAATAAGTGTTCCCCGGCTTTGACATTACCCTGCTGGCTGATTTGGCCTGGGGCTGGTTCTTAAAATACGGGAGACCCCTATTAATTTTGTCCCCCGTATTTTGGGAACCAGCCCTGGACCTGGAGCCTGGGGCTGGTTTTAAAAAAATCAGGGAACCCCTATTTGCTGGGTTTCCTGATTTTTTTATTACCAGCTCCGGCTCTTTCAGCCTGGTGCTGGTTACGGCTGTGGGGGGGGACCCCACGCCGTTTTTTTTAATTTATTTGTTTATTTTTCTTTTTTACACATTGCAGCCTGCACGGATCTGACTGATCCGTGCAGACTGGCTATACGAATTCGTATTAGCAGCCAAATATATGGCCGCTAATACGAATCATTACGCCATCGGAGGGTTACAAAGCAGTCGTATTTGACTGCTTTGTAAATTCCCCTCCGGAACATGACTTTGCATACGGCTGGAACAGCCGTATGCAGTCGTAGTCATTCGCATTAAGAATACGAAATTTTGTATTCGTATTCTTAGTAAATTTCCCCCAGTATGTTTACACAGTGCGTCTAATAGGCTCTACTTGGCACAAATTGAATAAGCGGCTCTACCTGGCGCAATGTGTACAAGTGGAACCACTGTGCGGTGTAATGTATATAACGGACACTATTGTATGGTATAATGTGAATTGGTAACATTATGTGGCTAGGCCCCTTCCCCGAGTAGCAACGCCCCTTAAATTTTGACACGTGCCTTGACACGCACTGTACCCATTTTCGGTATGGGGGGGCACCAGTTCCCTTTCTGGCACAGGGCACCAAAATGTCAAGTTAGAGCACTGCTCTTAACCCGTCTAATTGTTCATATAACTTATCAAATAATGTCATATTCTAGATATTTATTACATTTCTTTTGAATCTCTGTTATTTAAATTACTTTTGAGTAACAGCAAAAGATGAACTTACGGACAATACACTGATTCCCTCCAGGTAAAGTCTTCCACCCAGGACAACAGTAGGCATTGTAACGAGATCCGCAAACATTGGGCCTTGAAAAAAGAAAGCAGCATATTAGATCAATCTGTTTAAATTGCACTGAAGTGTCAAACATATAAACAGATGTTTATCCTTTTAATCAGATTTATTTTCAGTCTAGTATCATTACTTGTGCAGGAAAACAAATCAGGTAGCTGAAGTAAAAAGTATCAGTTTTCTAATACTCATGTAACTGGCACATTATTTGGTTGGTGAAAGACAAGAAGACAGGACGCTGTGCCTCAGAGCTTAGGAAGTAAAAACCCTGATGAGGTATTAACGGTCAACATGGCCCAAATTCTGTTCCTCTCAGCAGTATTTTAATGAGTCCAGGATGCTCTCACCCAGTTATAACTTAATGATTTGGACTCTTCCCAGGCACAACTGAGTCCATTAAAAAAATTATAGACAAATGGTCCTCTTGTGGACCTTTAACTCCATAGGTGCCGTCTACACTGGATTTCAGTAGCATTTTAAAATAAATGATCATTTCAATTTAAATCAGATACGTTGGGGTATTTGTAAGCCCCTAATTTGTTACACTTGTAACTCGCCCCTGTAAAAGCCTTGATGATTCTTTATTATTTGTATAGTAACAACTAAGTGAATTATGAATAATGTTAATTACATTGTGCAGACAGTCAGAAAGACAATAATAATTACATAATTGCAGGTATAACTGATTAATATCTTTAATATCTTAGAACAGTGTCCTGTCCAGTACATGTATAATATAGCACCACGCTGTGTAACTTAAGTCATTTACCCATTGACTATTAGTGCAGTACTATGTCCAATAACTATTACAGTGCAATGAAAAATATATGAGTAACAATGCTTAGAGCACTACAGTGACCTGTATATTTACTGGACATGGCATTGATAGGTAATGCATTGCCATGTCCAGCAAATATAGGCAAAAGTCCAGTTAATACTGTATAGTCACAAGCTCCAAAGCTGACTCAGACCCTTTTCCGTATTTGGATCGGCAGGTGTGTACACCCAATATGTCTGTGAACAACATCGTTCACAGACATATCAGGTTGGCCCTGCAGCACAGCTGATGCCAAAATAGCTGAAAAATCTGCATGTTTGTTCGGGCGACCAGCCTAACGTCTGTTCACTGGCTGAAGGGAACGCCGACACTGACATCACAGCTGGGCAGGAACATTTTAATGCGCTTCCAGTTGTCTTGTCTGATATATCAAGAGGCTGATTGGTAAGTGTGTATAGCTTATGTAATTGGCCGCTCTGTATCGGTCGATAGATCTTTTCAGCGTGTGCCCAGCTTATGCCTATGCCTCCGCCATTCAGCCAGTAAATCTTCATATGCAGTGAAAACTTGCATGTGTAGTATGTCCCATTTTTACTAAATTCCACCAACTTCAGAGCAAGTAATATGGTGGGGTTCTATATTTGTTTGCACTGTAGACTTCCTGTCTGAAGTCTCAATGATGCAGACTGATGACAAATAACTGATAACAGAGGACACAGACCCGTACACAGATACACAGCAAATGTAAGTACAGCACGATGTCAAAAGTTCAAGGCATGGAAACTTTTACATCCACATTCATATAACTAATTATATGATTAATAGTTATTTTATATGACAACAACATCATATATTTTATGCTACGTGATGCTACTGATTAGACCACTTCAAAGATCGGTATGGTAAATACGACCTGAATAAAGTGAGTGATGAATGCCCTTTTAGGGAGAAATGTGATCATTTGACTTTTGAGTTGTTTTCATAACCTTATAATGAGAAGTAAATGGTATTTTTTTGCCTTTTGTGTAGTCCTAGTACATGCAGTACAAGTCTTTTTATTAATGGCAGAACAATTTGAATAGAATGAATAATTAGATTTGAATATATAAGCTTGTGCATTATTTTACTTTGTGATCCAAACACCTCTCCACCCAGAGATTATCCAGCTGTTAATTTAGAAGCCAGAATGCAAAAGCCCTTTATTTATTTTTTTATGTTCATCTTGAGAATAAGCTTGTCAGTCCTAAGCGCTAGGCGTGTCAAATGAGCAGCCGTATGTGGCACTGATGTGAGGAGGCTCTCCATATTACAGGCATGGGAATACACCCCAACGCAGTTTATCTGAGGACAATCAAGCACTGGGGACAGCACAAAACTGTATGTTTCAAACATAAAAAGGTATCTCTGCTAATGCAGGACATTTCAGCTGTAGACGTTATCTTTAGACTTTGACGTTATGCATTGTAAAGGAGGTCTAAGACTTTGTGGGAGATTCTGGTGGGTTTGCAAAAGCAAAATCCTTTAACCCCTTCACGACAATTGACGTATATATACGTCATGGCCGGGAAGTACTTCCCGACCGTTGACGTATATATACGTCATGGCTTAAAACTGTCACTGCGTCTAGAGACGCAGTGACAGAGGGACGATGTCTGCTGTCCCTGACAGCAGACATGTCCCTGCATGCCCAGGGGGGGCTGCGATGCCGCCCCCCCGTCGCCGATCGCTGTGATTGGCTGTTCAGTGTGAACAGCCATTCACAGCGTTTTCCTGTGTCACCGGCGAATAACGTTCGCCGGTGACACGGGATCGGAGGTGATTGGTGCTGTAAAGTACAGCACCAATCACCGCGGGGTGTAAGGGTGACACTGGTGTCACCCCACCTCACCCCGCCCGCCCCCAAAGGCCGTGATTGGTCCGTCGGACCGACGGACCAATCACAGCCGTGGAGGGGGGTTTAAACTAACGGTGACTGCACTGCAGACGCCATTCCGGTCTGGAAAGCGTGCAGTGCGGTCACCGTGCCCCACCTGCCGCCTATACTGACCAGAACCCTTACCTGATCATTGATCATTGATATTGTGACATTTTGTGACATCCTGTGCTGCATCTTGTGCTGCATCTTGTGCTGCTGCGATTTATTAGATAGATAGAGAGTTAGAGAGAGTTAGAGAGAGAGAGATAGAGAGAGATAGAGAGAGATAGAGAGGCCTAGTGCTATATTTTGTGCTGCTGCAGTGTGATAGAGCTATAGATAGAGAGATAGAGAGAGATAGAGAGAGAGAGATAGAGAGAGAGATAGTGACAGATTGTGCTATATATTTTTTATATAACTGAAAGAGATAGAGAGAGATAGAGAGAGATAGAGAGGCCTAGTGCTATATTTTGTGCTGCTGCAGTGTGATAGAGAGAGATAGAGAGAGAGAGATAGAGAGAGAGATAGTGACAGATTGTGCTATATATTTTTTATATAACTGAAAGAGATAGAGAGAGATAGAGAGAGATAGAGAGGCCTAGTGCTATATTTTGTGCTGCTGCAGTGTGATAGAGCTATAGATAGATAGAGAGAGATAGAGAGAGAGAGATAGAGAGATAGTGACAGATTGTGCTATATATTTTTTATATAACTGCTGCAGTGTCATAGAGTGATAGATAGTGAGAGATAGAGAGAGATAGTGATAGAGTGCTAAATTTTGTGTCGGCTGCCCCCGCCTTTTTGTGCTGATCACTATATCTGAGGTGATCAGCAACTTTTTGGGGGTACAGAGGTTTTTTTTTTTTATATATACCTGTCAGTACCACCAAAGGTTGTGCACCTGCTGCCCCTCACTGGTAATCAGTGTCGCATCACTGATCACCTTTTTTTATTTTTTGTGAGTGCTGTGGGGTCTTTTTTACATTTTTTTTTTACACACACTGTGATTTTGTGTGTGTCCTGTGGCCACTGTGCACTGATCAGTGACGTACATCACTGATCAGCTTTTTCGGCATAGGGTTGATCTATTTTTTTTTTTTTTTGATCAAATTCCTGTTGCCTTTGAGCGCTGTTCAGTGACGGACGTTACTGACCAACATCTGTGCTCAATTTTTGGCGCAGGACCTTTTTTTTTTTTTTTAACCCCTTCCATTTTTTTTTTTTTTAACCCCTTCCATTTTTTTTTTTTTTAACCCCTTCCATTTTTTTTTTTTTGAACCCTTCAATTTTTTTTTTTTTGTATTTTTTTTTTCTGCACTACATACACAATACACACTACATACCCCCTGGGTTGAAATAAAGTTTGTACCCCCCCCTACACTATACACGTGTTGAAACATTTCACTACCAGTAACACAAAAATATAAATGGCATCCCAAATGTCATCCCAAATGTCGTCCCAGTCATCCAGGAGAATGTATTCGGTGGAGGAGGCATATGCCATGCTTGCATCTGACTCTGACACAGCCAGTGAGGCAAGCGGGGAATTTGAAGGATTTGTCTTAAGCTCCTCTTCCTCCTCTGATGATGAGGGACCCCCTCAAAGACGCCCCCGTAGAGCAGCTGAGACCCCCCCCCCAATAATTGATCTCGTATGGACCCCACCACCAGACAATTTTGAGCCCCAGGTTCCTGAGTTTTTGGCCATCCCAGGAATCCAATTTGATTCAACAGGTCTCAGAGAAATTGACTTTTTCAAATTATTTTTCTCTGATGATTTTATAAATTTAATGGTGGACCAAACTAATTTATATGCCCAGCAGTTTATTGCTCAAAACCCCACGTCATCATTTGCTAGGTGGACCCCTGTAGATGCAGTAGAGATGATGACGTTTTGGGGTCTGGTGTTACATATGGGCATAGTAAAAAAGCCACAAATTAGGCAATATTGGAGTACAGATGTTCTGTACAGCACCCCATTTCACCGTATGGCCATGCCCCGGGCTCGTTTTGAGGCAATCCATAAATTTATACATTACACCGATAATGCACAGTGCCCACCCAGAGATGATCCCACCTTTGACAGGCTATTCAAAGTCAGGCCGGTCATTGATCATTTCAGTGCCAAATTTGCAGAGCTATACATCCCTGATAAATGTATTAGTATCGACGAGTCCCTTATACATTTTAAAGGAAGGGTTAAATTCCGCCAGTACCTTCCCAGTAAGAGGGCAAGGTATGGCATAAAAATGTATAAGCTGTGTGAAAGCACCACAGGGTACACCCACAAGTTTAGGGTATATGAAGGGAAGGATTCAAGAATTGAACCACCAGAATGCCCCCCCTCCCTCGTAGGTGTTAGTGGAAAAATTGTCTGGGATTTAATGCACCCCTTCCTGGATAAGGGTTATCACCTCTATGTGGATAACTTTTACACCAGCATCCCCCTGTTTAAGGCCCTTGGTTCAAGAGGTACAGCAGCTTGCGGTACTGTGCGCAAGAACCAAAGAGGCCTCCCCAAAACGCACATTGCCCAAGTAATGAGAAGGGGTGAAAGCAGGGGAATATGCACCGAAAATATGTTGTTGGTCAAATATAAGGACAAGAGGGATGTCCTTATACTGACAACAATTCATGGAGACAGTACCACCTCCATCCCTGTACGAGGTACCAGTACCCACACCTCCAAACCAAATTGTATCCTAGATTACAATAAGTACATGGGCGGAGTGGATCTTTCAGATCAGGTACTAAAGCCGTACAGTGCCCTGCGGAAAACAAATATCTGGTACAAGAAGCTGGCCGTGTATATCATCCAGATGGCACTGTATAACGCTTACGTGCTATTCCGTTCTACCGGCCAGAGGGGGACATTTATGCACTTTCAAGAGGAAGTCATAAAGAGCCTAACATTTGGGAATCAGCAGGCAGAGGGCCCCAGTACTTCTAGTACTGGCCCCCGTATTGTACCAGGGCAGCATTTTCCCAACGAAATCCCCTCCACTGCAAGAAAGGGCAGGACACAAAAAAGGTGCAAAGTTTGTTATAAAAAGGGAATAAGAAAGGAAACTATTTTCCACTGTGAAACTTGCCCCGACAAACCCGGCCTATGTATAAAGGAGTGCTTTAAAATATACCACACATCTATGGATTATTAGGTTCATCATTTCACCGTGCTTCGGGGGTCTTGCTAATGCCACATAGCACCCACCATTCATTCCACCAGAATCTGAGCTGCAAAATCCAAAAATCACTCCTTCCCTTCTGAGTCCTGCCATGCACCCAACTGGTATTTTTTGGTCACATGTGAGGCATTGCCGTACTCTGGAGAAATGGGGGCACAGATTTTGGGGTGCTTTGTCTCCTTCATTCCTTGTGAAAATGAAAAATTTTGAGCCAGAAGTACATTTTTGTGTAAAAAAATGTATTTTTTTCATTTTCACTGCCCAGTTGTACCAAAATTGATGAAACCCCTGGGGGTTTGAAATGTACACTATACCCCTAGATGAATTCCCTGAGGGGTGTAGTTTGCAAAATGGGGTGACTTGTGGGGGGGTTCCACTGTATTGGTAATGCAACATAGCACCCACCATTCATTCCACCAAAATCTTTGCTGCAAAATCCAAAAATCACTCCTTCCCTTCTGAGTCCTGCCATGCACCCAACTGGAATTTTTTGGTCACATGTGAGGCATTGCCGTACTCTGGAGAAATGGGGGCACAGATTTTGGGGTGCTTTGTCTCCTTCATTCCTTGTGAAAATGAAAAATTTTGAGCCAGAAGTACATTTTTGTGTAAAAAAATGTATTTTTTTCATTTTCACTGCCCAGTTGTACCAAAATTGATGAAACCCCTGGGGGTTTGAAATGTACACTATACCCCTAGATGAATTCCCTGAGGGGTGTAGTTTGCAAAATGGGGTGACTTGTGGGGGGGTTCCACTGTATTGGTAATGCAACATAGCACCCACCATTCATTCCACCAAAATCTGTGCTCCAAAATCCAAAAATCACTCCTTCCCTTCTGAGTCCTGCCATGCACCCAACTGGTATTTTTTGGTCACATGTGAGGCATTGCCGTACTCGGGAGAAATTGGGGCACAGATTTTGGGGTGCTTTGTCTCCTTCATTCCTTGTGAAAATGATAAATTTTGAGCCAGAACTGCATGTTTGTGTAAAAAAATGTAATTTTCCATTTTCACATCCCAGTTATACCAAAATTGGTGAAACCCCTGGGGGTTTGAAATGTACACTATACCCCTAGATGAATTCCCTGAGGGGTGTAGTTTGCAAAATGGGGTCACTTGTGGGGGGGTTCCACTGTATTGGTGCTTGGGGGGTCTTGCTAATGCGACATAGCACCCACCAAAATTCCACCAGAATCTGAGCTGCAAAATCCAAAAATCACTCCTTCCCTTCTAAGTCCTGCCATGCACCCAACTGGTATTTTTTGGTCACATGTGAGGCATTGCCGTACTCGGGAGAAATTGGGGCACAGATTTTGGGGTGCATTGTCTCCTTCATTCCTTGTGAAAATGAAAAATTTTGAGCCAGAACTGCATGTTTGTGTAAAAAAATGTAATTTTCCATTTTCACATCCCAGTTGTACCAAAATTGGTGAAACCCCTGGGGGTTTGAAATGTACACTATACCCCTAGATGAATTCCCTGAGGGGTGTACTTTGCAAAATGGGGTGACTTGTGGGGGGGTTCCACTGTATTGGTGCTTGGGGGGTCTTGCTAATGCGACATAGCACCCACCAAAAAACCACCAGAATCTGAGCTGCAAAATCTAAAAATCACTCCTTCCCTTCTAAGTCCTGCCATGCACCCAACTGGTATTTTTTGGTCACATGTGAGGCATTGCCGTACTCTGGAGAAATTGGGGCACAGATTTTGGGGTGCATTGTCTCCTTCATTCCTTGTGAAAATGAAAAATTTTGAGCCAGAACTGCATGTTTGTGTAAAAAAATGTAATTTTCCATTTTCACATCCCAGTTATACCAAAATTGGTGAAACCCCTGGGGGTTTGAAATGTACACTATACCCCTAGATGAATTCCCTGAGGGGTGTAGTTTGCAAAATGGGGTGACTTGTGGGGGGGTTCCACTGTATTGGTGCTTTGGGAGTCTTGCTAATGCAACATAGCACCCACCATTCATTCCACCAAAATCTTTGCTGCAAAATCCAAAAATCACTCCTTCCCTTCTGAGTCCTGCCATGCACCCAACTGGTATTTTTTGGTCACATGTGAGGCATTGCCGTACTCGGGAGAAATTGGGGCACAGATTTTGGGGTGCATTGTCTCCTTCATTCCTTGTGAAAATGAAAAATTTTGAGCCAGAACTGCATGTTTGTGTAAAAAAATGTAATTTTCCATTTTCACATCCCAGTTGTACCAAAATTGGTGAAACCCCTGGGGGTTTGAAATGTACACTATACCCCTAGATGAATTCCCTGAGGGGTGTACTTTGCAAAATGGGGTGACTTGTGGGGGGGTTCCACTGTATTGGTGCTTTGGGAGTCTTGCTAATGCAACATAGCACCCACCATTCATTCCACCAAAATCTTTGCTGCAAAATCCAAAAATCACTCCTTCCCTTCTGAGTCCTGCCATGCACCCAACTGGTATTTTTTGGTCACATGTGAGGCATTGCCGTACTCGGGAGAAATTGGGGCACAGATTTTGGGGTGCATTGTCTCCTTCATTCCTTGTGAAAATGAAAAATTTTGAGCCAGAACTGCATGTTTGTGTAAAAAAATGTAATTTTCCATTTTCACATCCCAGTTGTACCAAAATTGGTGAAACCCCTGGGGGTTTGAAATGTACACTATACCCCTAGATGAATTCCCTGAGGGGTGTACTTTGCAAAATGGGGTGACTTGTGGGGGGGTTCCACTGTATTGGTGCTTGGGGGGTCTTGCTAATGCGACATAGCACCCACCAAAAAACCACCAGAATCTGAGCTGCAAAATCTAAAAATCACTCCTTCCCTTCTAAGTCCTGCCATGCACCCAACTGGTATTTTTTGGTCACATGTGAGGCATTGCCGTACTCTGGAGAAATTGGGGCACAGATTTTGGGGTGCATTGTCTCCTTCATTCCTTGTGAAAATGAAAAATTTTGAGCCAGAACTGCATGTTTGTGTAAAAAAATGTAATTTTCCATTTTCACATCCCAGTTGTACCAAAATTGGTGAAACCCCTGGGGGTTTGAAATGTACACTATACCCCTAGATGAATTCCCTGAGGGGTGTACTTTGCAAAATGGGGTGACTTGTGGGGGGGTTCCACTGTATTGGTGCTTTGGGAGTCTTGCTAATGCAACATAGCACCCACCATTCATTCCACCGAAATCTTTGCTGCAAAATCCAAAAATCACTCCTTCCCTTCTGAGTCCTGCCATGCACCCAACTGGTATTTTTTGGTCACATGTGAGGCATTGCCGTACTCGGGAGAAATTGGGGCACAGATTTTGGGGTGCTTTGTCTCCTTCATTCCTTGTGAAAATGAAAAATTTTGAGCCAGAACTGCATGTTTGTGTAAAAAAATGTAATTTTCCATTTTCACATCCCAGTTGTACCAAAATTGGTGAAACCCCTGGGGGTTTGAAATGTACACTATACCCCTAGATGAATTCCCTGAGGGGTGTACTTTGCAAAATGGGGTGACTTGTGGGGGGGTTCCACTGTATTGGTGCAACATAGCACCCACCATTCATTCCACCAAAATCTGTGCTGCAAAATCCAAAAATCACTCCTTCCCTTCTGAGTCCTGCCATGCACCCAACTGGTATTTTTTGGTCACATGTGAGGCATTGCCGTACTCGGGAGAAATTGGGGCACAGATTTTGGGGTGCTTTGTCTCCTTCATTCCTTGTGAAAATGAAAAATTTTGAGCCAGAACTGCATGTTTGTGTAAAAAAATGTAATTTTTCATTTTCACATCCCAGTTGTACCAAAATTGGTGAAACCCCTGGGGGTTTGAAATGTACACTATACCCCTAGATGAATTCCCTGAGGGGTGTAGATTGCAAAATGGGGTGACTTGTGGGGGAGGTTCCTAACTTTTAGCACTTATGGTGCCTAGAAACCTACATGGTGCCTAAAATATAATCTCATAAAAAGGAGGCTCCAAAATCAAGTAGGTGCTCCTTCTATTATGAAGCCTGTGGTTTGGTCAACGTGCACACTAGGGCCACATATAGGATATTTTTGAAAACAAAAGAATTGGGGGAATCAATTTTTAGTCACATTTCTCTAGTAAAATCTACTGTATTCGTTAGAAAAATGTATTAAAATTGAAACTCTGCAAAAAAAAAGAAATTTTGAAATTTCACCTACACTTTGTTTTAATTCCTGTGAAACACCTAAAGGGTTAACAAACTTCCAAAATGCTGTTTTGAATACTGTGAGGGGTGCAGTTTTTGAAATGGCATCATTTATGGGGGTGTCTCACATACAAGTCCCTCAAAGTCACATCAGAACTGAACTGGTCCCTAAAAAAATCAGTGTTTGAAATTTTCATGAAAATTTGAGAATTTGCTATTCATATTGTAAGCCTCCTAGTGTCCAAAAAAATTAAAAGGAAGTTGAAATAATGATGGAAACATAAAGTAGACATATGGTCTATGTTAGTTATTAACTATTTTGAGTGGTATGATTATTTGTCTCACAAGCAGAAAATTTAACATTTTGCAAATTGCAAAATTTTCCATTTTTTCACGATATTTTGGTATTTTTCACAAAAAAACACAGACTGTATCGACGAAAATTTACCACTAACTTGAAGTACAATGTGTCACGAGAAAACAATCTCAAAATCACTGGGATAAGTAAAAGCAAAAAAAAGTTATCCCCACTTAAGTGAGACATGTCAGATTTGAAAAAAAGGGCTCTGTCATGAAGGCACAAACTGGCTCTGTCATGAAGGGGTTAATGGACAAAAAAAACATGTACATTGCAGGTGGGGCAGATGTAGCATTTGCAGAGAGTTAAAGCAATCTGACTAGATTGCTTAGAAAGTAACCACAGATCTCTTCTTGTGTATACCCTAAGCCAGCCGTTCTCAACCTGTGGGTCCTGACCCCAAAGTGGGTCCCGGCCTTCTCAGTATGGGGTCGCGACTCCATCAGGCTGATGACTTTTTTAATCTCAGTCTGTGATTCAAGGAGTCTGAACAATCTGTTGAATTGTATGTTATTTTAGGCTCCTCCCATCACTCTGTGCCTTCACAATGCTGCCATGTATGTGCTGTCTGCTGACTACACATGTGATGTGATGACCTTCTGCAGTAACATGCTGGGGTCCTGTCATTATTTTTATTGTCTAATGGGTTCCCAGTGCAAAATAGTTTGAGGACCCCTGCCCTAAGCGATTACGATGCGCGGTCTCGCAGGTCGCTATCTCCTGCTAACTAGTCAGTGCATGCAGTCAAAATCTAGTCAAGTGGATGCAAATCTCTTTGTGTGTACAGAATGAGCGATAGTGATCGAGATCTCTCATTCTGAACCACTACCCGGCCTTTTTTTTTTGCTTAAGCAAAATTGCTTACCAATATTGGCCGCAGGCGGACGATATTGTGTGTACTCACTGAACTATATCAGCCACCGATATTATTCAGAGATGTCACTGGGACCTGCTGAACATGCTTTCGGCTATGTAACCGAATTGACCTGTAAATTCAGTAGACATTAATCATTGTTAATGACGCGTAGTCACTCAAGATAGCCAGGAAATTCCCAATATTGATGGCAATAAAGCTGCATCCAAAGATGGCTCCAGCATGCCCAGGAACTTAGGGCTGACAAGCCCCCTATTCTGCAGCACTGGCTGTCGTCAACCCTCTTGCAACAATGCATCCCTGAATAAGTGTTTGGCCAAAAAGTTCCAGTGCACCAGTAAACATGAGCACTAATTACGACCAGAGTGACAGAAGAAATGAAGGGCCTAAATCAAGCCCTATCAGAATTTGGACCAATAGGAGTGCAATAGAAATAAACACAATACATGTGGGGCATGATTCGGACCTGCTCAATGGGCTGTGAGTGTTCAGAGCCCAGGGAGCCCTGCCGAATGCATGCCCCCTTCACTTCATTGCCCCTGTGCAATGAAGGTAATGGGTACGTAGCCATGCACACACGGGGGAAATCATTCACCACTGAATGATTTCCACCATCCAATTATTTTTTCCTTTGCTCGCAGTGAGTCCTGGCTCAGGAGAAGGAAGCGCTAATGACGTCAGCGGCTCTCACTCCTGGTGGTCAGGGAAAACCCAAAACCCGCTGGCAGGACACCTTCAAATGCCTGCAGGATGTCAAGCACCTTCACTTGCTGCACAGCGTAATCCTGAGCATGCGCGGTCATCCAATAATCGGACGGACTGTGAATTCACAGCCCGTCTGAACGGGTCTGAATCGGCACCATGGTGTGTTTTTTGTATACATGGTTGGCAATGTCTATAGGTTGACACTAGGTCAACAGTCATAAGGTCGACCACCATTGCTCCACAGTCAAAAGGCCGACAGGGTCAAAAGTTCGACATTGAAATGTTTTGTTATGTTTAATTTAATTGAGCCGACATTTGCTGACAGGTGGTATTTCATCCACTATGGCGTGGAGGGAGAAGATAATAGCAGCGAGGTACTGTGCCCAAAGCATGGTGAGCATAGCGAGCCATGCGAGGGGACACGGTACACTTAGACGGTGTCCATACCGACCTATGACTACACGGACACCACAAAAAAACCATGAAAAACTCACGTCAACCTTTTCTTGGTGACCATGTGAATGTCGACCTTTTGACCCTGTCAAACGTTTGGCTGTCGACCATTTGACCCTGTCAACCTTATGACTGTAGACCTAGACATTGTAGATCTAAAATACCATAACCATGCCTCGGGCAAGCTGCCTCCCTCTGCCACCGCTGCACTCGGCACACTTTACGGTTTCCAATTGGTCCATGTCAACATTTTAATTTATCGACAATTGACATGTTAACCTTTTGATTGTGTCAACCTTTTGTCTACGATGATTATAGATTATATAGTGTTGACTTGTTAACTGTTGATCTAGACACTGTTGACCTATCAACCGGTTCACCATATGGTGCAAAATAGACAGAATGAATGGCTGCCTGTTATCTGCCGGCCTCTCTGTGCTCTTTATAAGCAACAGCAGAAGCCCACACATAGTATTTGGACAAATAGATGAGCTGGGTTCGACCTCACCTAGAGTATTGTGTTCAGTTCTGGAGGCCATTTCTCCAGAAGGATATAAATACATTAGAGACTGTACAAAGAAGAACAACTAAAATGGTGCATGGCCTACATCACAAAACGTACCAGGAAAGACTAAAAGATCTTAATATGTATAGTTTAGAGCAGAGAAGGGAAAGGGGGGACATGATAGAAACTTTCAAATATATCAAGGGTTTTAACAAGGTACAGGTGGGAGACATTCTTCACAGGAAGAGGAGCAACAGAACAAGAGGACATGCACTGAAACTAGAGGGAGGAAGATTCAGGGGAAATGCAAAGAAGAATTTTTTCACAGAAAGAGTAGTAGATAAGTGGAATAGCCTCCCAACAGAGGTGGTAGACGCAAATACAGTAGTACAATTTAAACATGCTTGGGATAAGCATATTGATATCCTTACAAAAAAATAAGGATCAAATATGGTTTGAGGTAACATGTTTAAAAAAAGGGGCAGACTAGATGGGCCAAGTGGTTCTTATCTGCCGTCAAATTCTATGTTTCTATGGGTTATGTGACCTGTCCCCCTGACCACACTGTGAGAATGATGGGTAAAAGTGAGTGGGCAGACAGATGTCAGTGCGGTCATAGTGCTACTAATCTAATTTGTTACTGATGGGAAAGTAAATGGCAACACAGTAAAACATTAAGAAATTCAGGGAATTGATACATACTGAACGTGACTCTACTTTCTCTCTCTAATGGAGCTTCTCAAATGATAAATTCCCATGATTATGTAACCATGTAACAATTCCTCAGACATGCAAGCCTCCCACTCTGGTGCAGGGCTGAGGGTGCAGGCTGAGTAATAGGGAGCTAAGCGCTCAATGTATTTATCTCGCTGCCACAGCTCATTTCTAGATTTGCTTTCAAAGTTAGCAAACGGAATCGTCACACAATGGGGCCGAATTCATCCCCATCCCCGATGTTTTGGGTTTATGTGCATGCGCAAATCCTGAGAGTGAGCGGCTTCGGCAAGTTTCACACTCGCTGGGCCGTTCGCTCCAGAGGGGGCAGACAGGGGAACACCCAGCATTTTGCAGGTGTCCACATAAAAATGCTGGGAACGCAGGCGTGATGCTGCATGCTCGGGCGGGAGGCTGACGACACATGAAGTGCGTTCCTGCCCCGTATCTGTGATCTGCAGTGGAAATAAAAGTCAGTTCTGACTTACTTTTATTACTGAAGGGGAGAAAAATCATCAAATGACTTCTCTCCCCTTCGGTTGCATGCAAGGGGATGTGTCCGAGTCCCCTCGCATGCTAGTAAGGGCTAGTAAGGGCGGGGGGGACGGCGGGGCAGCGCTTACCTGTTCGCTAGCCTTCGAGTATATGTCAAACAAACAAGTCTGAATCAGGCCCAGTATACACATAACGCACTGATGAGCATATCACTGCATTAAATAAATGAAACGAAGAACTACTGAAAATTACAACTTGTTGGAAGCTAAAAATGCGCATTCCCCCAACTTTGACGATTTTTGCTGAACAAAGCAGCAGTGAAAAGACGTTTATTCATGGGAGAAAGATGGCATGGCCCCAAGGTGATAACAACAGGGGGTGTGTCTCACAGCTGCAGCATTCTTATGGAGCCACACCCCCTTTTGTCTAGGCCATGCCCCCTTTCCGGGAATGCCCGTTATTGAAGTTTGTATGTTGGAAGGTAAACAATGAGCCACAGTATTTGCTTGACTGATGTTTTACAATTATATTTATTACATTTTTTTATTAATAAACTTTAGATAAACAATATTCTTATTAAACAAATATCTGCCATTTCAATATCAACATGTATAATGTATTAAAACCCAGCATGTAAAATAATCCAGCTATTAACAGAATATGGGTTCATGCTCAGAGGGCAGTACATCCTCAAAGCACAAACGGGCATAAGTTCATCAAGTTTGGTGCCCCCTCTTAAAAAAAAAAAATACATATGGTGGGTGTATATATGTTGGTGTATGTTGTTCTGCAGCACCTCACAGATTAAACAAACAAATGAGAAAACAATAACTAAAGCCCAGCGATGCCGGCCTTCATGCTGAGTGATGTGCTAAGCACAGATCGCTCAGCACACATGGCGGCACACAAGCAGTGCACCCGCAGTGTGTGCTGAGCAGGGTTTTGGCTAATGTTTACAGGCAAAACCCTGCGATCTAGCAGACTAGAGAGTGCATCAGCGTTTACTGCGTGTCCCATATCATAGTCCAGAAGCAGCTGCCAGTGCGCCGTCATTTGATGCGATGCAGGCTGCAATGCAGGCTGAGCAGTATCAGGCGATACTATTGCGAGGGTGCACCACAGAACTCCATTGCAAGAGCAGCGGTCACACTTGGATCCCGCTGTGAACCACACAAGTGCTGCTGTACATGCAGGTGCCCTTCAGGGCTTGGAGCCCAGAGGCAGGCAACACCAATGCCTCTGGGAGTTACTGCTTTGAAAGCAAAGCACAGTATACTTTATATAATACACATATGCGCATTATATACAGCAGCAATATTCTATAATATTATTTATTTATTTACTACCAGCTATTTATATAGAGAGAATATTTGAACATTTAAATCAGTCCCTTCCTGGGGTGGAACTTACAATATATGTTCCCTACCACATGTACACGCACACGGACCGCCATCTTTGGGTCGTAGCGGTAGTGTCTGACATCACGCAGCCGACCAAAAAAGGTCCGGACATCTGCGTTGTATGGACCCCGCACACAACAGAAAGCACCCACAATTCCAAGCTGCCGCCCCTAGCCAGCCTTTAGACTGCAAATTAATTTTTCTGAATCTGAGAGCAGTTCTTAGGCCTTAAACTGCAGTCGCATTGCGAAAAAAAGCTACCACAGTCTAAATGCCCCCATACAC
This sequence comes from Crinia signifera, assembly GCF_055691185.1. Taxonomy (NCBI): domain Eukaryota; kingdom Metazoa; phylum Chordata; class Amphibia; order Anura; family Myobatrachidae; genus Crinia; species Crinia signifera. The sequence continues at coordinate 230,979,723 of NC_139220.1, forward strand.
TACTAAGGACAAGTCAGGCCCGATTACCCTGAGAGCTCCCCTGGCAGCCCATAGGGAGGGCTCACTTACAATTTGGCACTTGGTGTGCCAAAATAAAACCCATTTAAAGAATTAGCCTTTTGTATGGCTTTTTTTTTTTTTTTTTAATCTCCTACCATTCGCCCGACAGGGATGAAGAGCGGGGAGAGTTCCTCTCCTGCCCGATGCTTCCCCGCTCGGCAGATACAGTAGGTGTGTGCCAGCGGTGTTGCACTGCTGGCACACACCTACGGCTCGTTTTGGATGTGGTACTTCGCGGGTGCTAAAAAGTACCCGCAATGTGCTGCTGACGGCTACACATACGACTTATCTTATGTGCAGCCTGTTCGACCTCTGACTCCGATGCACCTGGGACTGCACCTCAGATCGGATCTCATACACATTGAATTTGTGATAATTTGACCTGATTTCTTCTGATCCGCATAGAGTATGGGGGCCTTAAGACTTTAACCGAGTGTATTTTCGGAGCGGTCCAAGCAATGCAGGTGTGTCGGAATCGTTTGTGGGGGGAACGCCGGGTGTATGACTTCACAGGCAGACCCAAAAAATGTCTGCTCCGCAACTTACTTCGAATCTAGGCTGCAGAGCCTGGGGGCTACCCTTAATGGGCGAGTTAAAATGTTGCATTTGCCTCACAGGGTGGGACACAGCGAGTCAGGCAGGCTTTCCTGTGCTTGGTTGACCCCCACTACACACACACACACACACACTATGTAGTGACGGCAATTATAATTTTGAGAATTCTATCAAAATTACAACTGATCCTGAATTGGGCCCTATGTTTTAAAAGGGCGATCATTTATAAGGCATAACTGACTCCATGTCAATTTATAGAAGTATAATCTAATTTAAAGTCATACATGTGTATATAACGGGCCTCCTAGTGGGGATAACAGGCGCACTCAGCTTCACAGCTGGAATTGTATTGACAAGGACTCCTGCAGAGAAGGAAAGAACATTAATCGGCTGTACAATGAACAATACAGTCTGTCAAACCACAGTTTATTAAGAATAAACTGACACTGATTCTGCTGCAACCTAAGCACATGCTGTTTGACATCAAATAAATAAATGGATATTTATAAATAGAATATTTTTTTAATCATAAATGCAGAGAACATACTTACATACCTCCCAACTTTTGAAGTTGAGAGGTCGGGACGTTCGCGAAAAGGGGGCGCAGCTTTGAGAAAAGGGGGGTGACGCGAACACGGGGTGACGCGAACTCCGGCCACGCCCCGTTTTCGCCGCTCGTCGCACAGCGTCTATTCTTGGCAAGCTGGGGGGCTCCCAACTGTCCCCCCCACCGCGGGACAATGGCGGCCCCGGGCGGGACACGGGAACGTCCCCGAATATCGGGACGTTCCCGCGGTAAGTGTGACAGTTGGGAGGTATGTACTTACATCACTGTATCTTGTACAGTATGTTTATGTATTAAGCATTCTAAAGTAAATACAGTACATACATTCCTCCCCATAACTGTGGAGTGTGTGTGTGTGTGTGTGTGTGTGTGTGTGTGTGTGTGTGGGGGGGGGGGGGGGTCTTGCATGTATGCATATGGTTTTGTCCATCTGAGAGTGAATTTGCTGAATTTGCCTTTGTGAGTGAACCAGAATAACCCCCTAGATGTATGAGCCTCTGTTTTGGGGAGAAGTAGTCCCCCATGTGTGAACTTGCGAGGGTTGTGAGATTATGCACATGCTCGCTGGGATTGGCAGGGATCTCCTGAGGGGGATTATTCACTTGCGCACCCCAGCAACTGAGATGCTCCTAAATCTCAGTGCTATTGCTTCACGCTTCGCCTCAGTTAAGAGGTGAAGCAGGAAAAGCTATTGTGGCACTATAGCATACTTGCCTACTTTAAATTTCACCTCTCCGGGAGAAGCCCAGAGGGCCAAAACACGTCAGGGGGGCGGGGGCATTGCTGACATCACTTGGCCCTGCCCCCCATGTCGGAAAACTCTGTGATTCGCGGGCCGCGGAGATGGTGCTGGGCTTAAATGAGGCGAAATGCCGCAATTCCTCACCGCGGACCCGCAATTTGCGCTAATTAAACCAGCGGGGCGGGCATGGGGGTAGCGTGGGCTATGAACAAAAAGCGGACGACTTGACCACCTTCCCGGAAGTCCGGGAGGCAGACCCGATTTTCGGGAGGCTCCCGGCCATTCCGGGAGGGTAGGCAAGCCTGCACTATAGTATATCTGGCCCTGTATGATTAATCAAACAATTAATGATCATTGAGTGATCACAATCGCTCAGATCCTTTTGGTTAAGATTCAGTTAAAGTATAATTAACACTACAGACTTTTAATTAGAAATCTTCTAGCCTTCATCTGGAACTCTACAAATCTGACTTATTAGGTCTACGTATGCTATTTAGTAACTTGGATTATATGCGATTATTATTATTGTTTATTTATATGGCGCCACAAGGGTTCCGCAGTGACAATACATAGATGAGCAAAGAACAATACAAGAAAGATTGTGATTTACAGTACAAATGCAAATTAGGACAAGTACATGGTAAATAAAAAAGACAGTTGCAACAGTGGACACTGATGCAATTATAACAGTGGCAGATATTTATTATTGGTTAACTACTTAGTCTCAAAATGTGTACTGTTATTTATGCATTTTACAAAGTACCAAAAAATACTGTACGTTACGATTTCAGAGATATGCTACCAAAAACATAGAAGGAGTGATTCAATTAGGTGCAGGGGTAATCTGCAGCCAGTTGAACACGCTGTCCATTCAATTAGCTGCAGATATATCTAATGTACATCCAATCAGCTTCTAACTGCCATACTATTGGGGCAGGTATGCAGACGGAGGTGCACCCTGCCATACTGAGACACTGATGTGGGTGTGTGTATGAGTAATTATACATCTATATAAGTTCATTGGTGTTTGGCCCTGTCTGACATTAGAAAAATTTGATGGCAGATAAGAACCACTTGGCCCATCTAGTCTACCCATGAAAGGCACATACTGTATATTTGCATACTAGGGTTATTTTTTTGTTTGTGAGCCAATTAAGGTACAAGTATATTTGTGGGGGAGGAAACCGGGTAAAACCCGAACAAAACCCAAGCAAACATTGGATGAATATACAAACTGCAAACAGGGTCCAGGTAAGAATCGAACCCATGGCCGCAGTTTTGTGAAGCAGTAATGACTTTGGTCAACTCTTTTGAAACACTTTAAAAAAAACAATATACCCCTAACTACTAATTTCTGAATTTTCAAAGTTAAAAGGGCAATGTGTTCACTAAATAAGAATTCTGAAATGTTACAGTTTAATACAGATCTGGGAAGGAGCTGAATTGTGATGAATACCAGATGATGCCCTTTGGTTATGTAACGCAACAGCTGTCGTCCAAGATTTTATTTTTTACTGTAGTAATACATGAAAATAATGGTACAAGTCAACTAAAGCATAATGCCAATTAGAGAAGTGCATATTCCAAATGATTTTTCTGGGTTAGATTAGTTTGAGAGGTATGCTCTCTGCGTTTCCATCTTTGGTATAGGCCCGGCTGTAGTAAATTTGGCACAACTAGTTAATCTAAAGTAATAAAAGGATGTTTAGGTTCTACAATGTATTCAATAACTGCAATTGTTTCCCCATTGTAGCTCCTGTGTCGGATCTTCCTGGGATCTGTGACACGGATCTTACTGGGGCTCATAGATTGTGGGCCTGATACACTACCACTCAATAAGCTGCGGATGTTCGATGCTTAGCAAACGGCTTAACGCCCCTCCCCCTCACTGAACACCCGCACCCCCATGCCGCCTGCATCCCCTCCGTAAAATGCGAGCGGATGTGTCTCATTTTCTGGCATGCGGCCAAAAGGGAGAGAAATCATTCAATGACCGCCGACCATTAAATGATTTCTCTCCCCTTCGGAAATAAAAGTCAGTCTAAACTGACTTTTATTTCCGTCCGAGGGGGCAAGCACTGACGTCATTTGACATCAACTGCCAGCCCCCCGCAGGCATCGGCCCATCTGCATACCCAGGGGTTCCTGTGCCCGTCCCTAGCGGTGCAAACGGATCGGCGAAGAAGGTGTTTGCACAGCCACCCTGCACATGCGCATAATCAGCCATACGCATGCACAGAGCTGCACCATCTGTCCCCGGAGGGAATACGCCAGGGACGGATCCAAACAGAATTAGGCCTTGTGTGTAAATATGGCTCAGGAGCTAGCGCCAATGCTTTCTCAGCCATTGACCTTATTACACTGGGGATTTGTTTACAAAAGTTTGATTCTCAACTATTTTTATCGAGATCAGAACGAATTCAGAACAATGAAAATCAATCAATGTTGCGTTGCTGACTTTTTTTACGGAAATATACATTTATGTTACCCATACTCTACATGTGTGCGATTGTATGCAATGCGATATCACGTGACGATTCCCCTTGAAGCTCCCTAAGCGATAAATCGCGTCTCAAGTGATTTTTTTCACGTTCGATGTGAATACAATCATGCGTGAAATCAGGTCCTCCTTCTTCCAGGATGGGACTGTCTAGGAAATTAGTTCAAAACAGCGCCCATAGCATTGCGATAAAACGCATGTGTTTAAAAACACATGTGACAGCACATGCGATGCGATACATATTATGTGCAGCACATAATATCTTGAGATGCGAGATTCGACAAGCGTGTCCACGCATCGCCATGGGTGACACATGTAATTGGTGTGCGATCCATGCAATTTGTTGCTGCAATTTATCGAAAACACATGATTGTACCTAATATCTCACAAGTGTATGGGCAGCTTTAGTCCAGAGATACTCCATCTCCAACATAAAACATCACTCCTGCAGAAGGATAAAGTCGAGGCTGACAATGGAAATATTGGTAGTGGAAAAAGCAATTCGTAAATCTGGGGGTTCTATCATTTTAATGGGAAAAAAATCCAGGCTGTTTTTCATTCTAGGGAGAGGTTACGCAGGAGGACTGCAATGAGCTTGTGTTTAGTAAATCAGTGGGAAAATGCTGCAATCGTATTGGGTTTAAAACACTGCCACTTAGTAATTACACCAAGTGTTTCTGGAAAACGCATTGCTAATTCGTAACATGCTACTCCCAAAAAGAAAATGATAATCCCTGTGTGCTGTACATAATAATTGCAATAATAATTGACATGGTGTACGAAAAAAGAAATCTTACAACTAATGGGGTATGAACAAAGTTTAAGGACCACTGATCTAGAAGAACTTTCTTGGACATGCTCTGCCAACTCGGCTGTATGCTCCTTCCAGAATAGGAATTTATTTTAACATCAGCATTTATTTTGTCTATGTTGTATGCCTACTGTATGTTTTGCTTGCTCTGTTTTCATCACTGTCTGGCACTAAGAGCTTAAATCTGGGACAATAACAGGGCCGTATTAATGAATGGCCATACCCCTGTTCTTTCAGGTATATCAGTTCCCCCCTTGCAATATAATCTTCACCCCACAACAGCTGATGTTTGGGAAGCACAGCTTATGCCATCATTTACGCTTTCAGTGTTCACACCGACACCAATACGCAGTTGAAATAAAGTTTTCTGACGCTGTCTCCTCCTCTAACATTCATTGTCTCAAGACAACCCTCAGCTGACTACAGGTGTGACATGCTACACACAAATGCCTTAAACCAGTGGTTCTCAACCTCAGTCCTCAAGGACCCCCAACAGTTCACGTTTTCCAGGTCTCCACACAGAGTCGCAAGTGAAGTAATTATCTGAAAACATGTACTGTTGGGGATCCTTGAGGACAGAGGTTGAAAACCACTGCCTTAAACCATTGGAGCCAAGGTTTCAGGTCCTAACAGTGCCTTAGCAAAAAGAAAATTGATGGGACTTTAGTTCCTGCAGGGTCCTGCAGGGTCCCTAGGTTTCAGTAGTCAGTCGTATGGCTAATACAGCCCTGGGCAGTAATTATTATTACTGGAATGAGAATACTATTAACAAAACCCACTCAGAATGCTCATATGAGGCATCACATGATGACACATCATGATCACATGTACAGTAGAGCAAGGTTTCTGCATACACAGTCTGTTATATTGTATACCCCTTTCACATTGCAAATGAGGGATTTGGACACGGGTCCGTCCTGGGATCAAACAGGCATTTGTGGTGCACAGTGACCCGGCAATAAGCTGACGTCATCGGGAGCGGGGCAGATATGTTATTGGGGGCACAGTGACATATTAAATTGCGAACAACAATTTCAAGATATATAAGGCAGTTGGTTCTTCATAGCAAAGCACAATAACATTAACACTGCACTCCTATTTACACTGCAAGCGTAACACCCCGTTCACACCAGCCTTTTTTCCTGGGTTGGCAAGTGTAGTGCCGAGCGACCCGGGTTGTCATATTAGTTATGCTTTACCAATAAACCATTCATACCGCAAATGCCGGGGGCAGACATATTTCTGTGCATGTGCATACGCCGGGTGCGTGCGGCCACGGCGAACAGACTGTTCGGGCCGTGACGTCGGTGCCGAAGGCGGGCAGCTGACATCCAGTGATGTCCCACTTCCTCCCAAGGGTGCACGGAAATCTACCTGACCTGAGAGTCACTTAGATATGCGTGCACATTCCACATAATTCGGTGGTCGGCGACCATCGAATGATGTGGGTGTTCACCCACAGGCTGCAAATAGATGTTTATGTTAATCATCCATTTGCATGCCCTGCGTGCGAACACACGCTGCGAGGGGGGGCGGGTGTACCACCAACCAGGATAACCCCCTATATACATAACTGTAGAATTACTAACAAAATCAGAAATTCATAAGAAAGCAACATTTAGTTTGATCTACTATTATCATGTTTTCTCTTGTCCAATTTAGACCCATTAATTTAGTATATATATATATATATATATATATATATATATATATATATATATATATATATATCTTTTTTGTTGTAAAAATGCAAGTACCCCCTCTGCCCATTCTGTCTGCAAAGCAGTTAATAGAGTTCAAACTGAAAGTGAGATTCTAAGCACTGCATATAGTTCAGGGCCAACATAAACATAACTTCTAAGTACTTCCAAGGTCTCATCACTAGAGCTGCGTAGTCACATGAAAGTTGTGCAGACCCTGATACAGACCACATGTGTTCCCGGACAAAATAGTGTGTGCTCTAAAACAAACCCCAAATTGCATACAAACACCTAATTCCTAAAGCAACACCTTGCTCTGATTTTATAGCTAACATTTCCCGTTTAAGAAAATAAAATTGCCCAGTGATCTATGGAAATATTGTATTACACTGTTAAATCACGATGGATCCTCTATAAATACACAGATACTTTCCTGTTCTCATTGGGCAGTTGTACTTATGTACCTCACAACCATCCAAGATGGTGTTGTACCTACGGACACAACTTGAATCAAGCGCTAGGCCTTGATGGCTAACCTTGACACTTCAACTGTTGTTGAACTACACATCCCAGAATGCTCTGCTTCAGTTTTGCTATTTGGCCATGCTAAATCTGATGCAGAGCATGCTGGGATGTGTAGTTCAACAACAGCTGGAGTGTCAAGGTTAGCCATCAGGGCACTAGGGGGAGGACAAGTGGGATGGGGAGGAGGGGATAGGGATGCTGAGAGAATGAGATGAAGTGAAAATATTAGGAAACAATAGAGATGAAAATAAAGAAAAATATATATATAGATAAGATAAAATAAATGTAAAAATAAAATTGGTAAATAAGACCAATGCAAAGTTTACACTCCTTATTGGAGGTTTGGGAGCAGACCAGATGATTGAGGGGAGACTTTCCCTAGCTTCCCCTGCAGGCTGTTACTGTAATGCCGATGTCCGTGGCTTTTAATGTTTGCGGCGGGACCAGGGCCGTTTCTAGAGGCGGACAAGCCGTGCAGCAGCCCGGGGCGCCGCACGGCTTGTCCGTCTCTAATAAACAGCCGGGGCGTCCGGCAGCTCCCTCCAGCGCCGCCTCCCTTCCTCCCCCTCTCGGCTCGCCTCTCACCGTCCGTCGCCGGCGCCGCTGATTAATTTCCCAGGGGAGGGGAGGGGAGCGCATCGTGCGTCTCTCCTTCCCCTCTCTCACTATGTCACTGGGCTGTCAGCCAGGAGAACAGCCCGCGATGTATGAATGGCTGACAGCTCAGTGAAGGGGAAGGAGAGACATGCGATGCGCTCCCCTCCCCTCCCCAAGGAAGATGAAGAAGAGGCAGCAGCAGAGGCGATGGCAGCAGGGGGAGACGCAGAGAGTGAGACGTGAGTCACTGTATGCTGCTTCCGGGACTGTGGGGCATATTTGGCACTGTGGGGGCATATATCTGTGGCACTGTGGGGGCATATATCTGTGGCACTGTGGGGACATATATCTGTGGCACTGTGGGGGGGCATATTTGGCACTGTGGGGGCATATATCTGTGGCACTGTGGGGGCATATTTGGCACTGTGGGGGCAGATATCTGTGGCAAAGTGGGGGCATATATCTGTGGCACTGTGGGGGCATATTTGGCACTGTGGGGGCATATATCTGTGGCACTGTGGGGCATATTTGGCACTGTTGGGGCATAGCTGTCACTGGGGGCATATATGTGTGGCACTGTGTGGGAATCGCTGTCACTGTAGCGGCATATATGTGTGGCGCTGTGGGGGGCATATCCAGCACTGTGGGGGCATATATGTGTGGCACTGTGGGGCATATTTGGCACTGTTGGGGCATAGCTGTCACTGTGGGGGCATATATCTGTGGCGCTGTGGGGGCATATGTGTGGCCTTTGGGGGAATAGCTGTCACTGTGGGGGCATATATGTGTGGTGCTGTGGGGGGCAGATATGTGTGGCACTGTGGGGGCATATTTGGCACTGTGAGGGCATACCTGTGGGGGCATATTTGGCATTGTGGGGGCATATGTGTGGCACTGTGGGGGCATATGTGTGGCACTGTGGGGGCATAGCTGTCACTGTGGGGGCATATATGTGTGGTACTGTGGGGGCATATCTGGCACTGTGGGGGCATATTAGTAAACGGCATCAGTTTTGTGGCAGCGGCTCGTGGGGCATAATGTGTAATGGGCATTATGGTGTGGGGATTTTGCGTAATTGCCATCCCAGTGTGGGGTGTAATGGCATCACAGTGTGGGGTCTAATGGGCATCATGGTGTGCGACATAATGTGTAATTGTCATCATGGTGTGCAACAAAAATGTGTAATTTTTATCACGGTGTGCGGCGTAATATGTAATTGGCATCACAGTGTGCGGCATAATGTGTACCTGTCATCACGGTGTGCGACGTAATGTGTAATTGTCATCACGGTGTGCAGCGTCATGTGTAATTGGCATCATGGATAAATAGTGTATAATGATTTAAGTAGCCTGTCATTGTTTGGCCTTGATCTGTGAGGCGTACTAGGTCACTGTGTGGGCCTTTATATTTTTTATGTCACTGTGTGGCCTTCAGCCCGCCAACTTAAGTGCGGGAGGACAATGACAACTCCTGCAGTAACCAATGTCTGGTCATGCAGGTCGCAAAAGTGTGATGTAAGGTAATTGTTTTCCTGCTAGGCCACGCCTTTATATTAAACCACACACCCCTTTTAAATTAAGCCACACCCCCTATTTCGGCGCGCCCTCCGGCGCGCACAATTTCTTCTACTCCCTGTTATGTATTTGGGGGGGGGGGGGGGCGCATTTTTTTTTCTTCGCCCTGGGAGCTAAATTGTCTAGAAACGGCCCTGGGCGGGACTTTGCGGCTTTTTTTACGATGGACCCCAGGCTGATGTGTGTAAAAAAATAGATAAAATCACATTGCTTTTTACGGGAAAACTACAAGACCCAGCATGGGGGGCATTAATGTTCCCACTGGGTCTCGTAGTTCATCTGTAAAAAGAATGTGCAAATAATGAGACAAGACATCCAGAGCTGTACAACTTTAATATCACACCTTCTACACTTTAACCCTTTGCTTGCGAACAGCTCTGCGAGAGATGCACAAAATATAGGCTAAAATTGCCCGTGTTGCTCACATTTGTTATATGAATTCAAATTAACAATTTTGTGGAAAAAAAATATTATTTATATAAAAGGTAAACATTACAGGTCATTATGATTAATTAAAAATGTTTGCTTGGCAATTTTCACACCAATTTTGACAAATTCACTTGGCACTCAAAGGGTAAATAACATTCACACATATTCACCTGGTCCAGCGTTGTCCTCTCTCTGCCACTGCTCACTCACTGCTGGCAGCCGGGTGAGCGTCGCTCACTGTAGCCGAGACAGAAACCCTGTGACGTCACTGGGCTATCAGTGGCGAGTGAGCAGTGGCAAAGAGAGATTGAGAATGCTGGAGCAGGTGAGTATGTGTGAATGTTATTAAAGTGTAAAAGGGGTGATATTATAGTTGTACAGCTCTGGATGTCTTGTCTCATTATTAACATATTCTTTTTACAGGTGAACTACGAGATCCAGTGGGCTCATCAATGCCCCCTATGCTGGGTCCTGTAGTTCTCCTGTTAAAAGCAATATGATTGTATCTATTTATTACAAACATCAGCCCAGCGTCCATCGCCGTGGACTGGTGAAGCCCTGTCCAGGGCTGACCAGTCACGGTGCTCAAGTGACAGCCGGGGGACCAGCTGTGTCATTACTGTTGGAGCCCAGTGCTGACTCCAAAATGGGTGTGGATCAGTTGGTCACAAGCAAGTTGTTAGACAGTCATTAGGCTGACACCATTAGGTCGACATGCACTTAGGTCGACATGTGTCTAGGTCGACTAGCAGGAAGGGTCATAAGGTTGACAGGGTCATTAGGTCAACATGGGTTAGGTCGACATGGTGTTTTTCAGGGTTTTTTTTACCCGAATATCGACACAGTCGACATGGACACAGGTTAAAGTGCACCACGTCCATTCGCCATGCTTCGGGATCGGTGCCTCGCTAGCTCAGCACACTATTTTGTTCTCCTGCCACGCCCTAGTGGATGGTAGGGCATAAAATACCGCCTGTCGGCACATGTCGGCTCAAAAAACAGTGAAAAACCCCATGTCAACCTTTTGACTGTCGACCTAACCCATATTAACCTAACCCATTTCGGCTACACTCATGTCGACTTTCCTGCATGCCGACCTAGACACATGTCGACCTAATGGTGTTGACCTAATGACTAACAACTTGCTGGTGACCCAATGACCATATCCCCTCCAAAATATGGGGGACCCCCTACGTTTTTGTTCCCCCATATTTTTGGAACCAAGACCAGTCCAAGAGCCTGGTGCTGGTTTCTTAAATATGGAGGATCCATTTGATTTGGGGGGGGGGGGGGGGCACGCATTTTTTTTTTTACATTTTAACTCACACATTTTTTGGGACAGAACCGTGCGCAGATCTCACTGATCTGTGTATGGTTCTGTCAAACTCACCAGGCTGAACCTGATCTATCTGTTTTGCGATTTTTGGTCATTAATTACATTTGTGATTTGATTTTTTTTTTTCATGAGAAAACATCTGGACGCGATTTTAAATGTCCGATTCAAATATTGTGAATTTTACCTCAATCCGCACGTTATTACATGTGCGATTTTTTTTGAAAATGTGCAAATTCATCTGCACATGTCTAAAAATCGCACCGTATTACATTTCGCCCATGGTGCGTACACACTAGACAATATCCACGATAATCGTTATTGTGCATATCTTTGAAAAGTATCTTCTAGTGTGTGTTGCCTTATGCACTAACCATGTCTATGCAATGCATTTTGCACACATAGGAAAGGGATGGCAGGAAGTAATGCTTAGTTCCTAACTATCTTGATTTCAGTGGGACAATCACAATTGCAGGGGACTATTACCACCATCAGGACACTCTTGCCTATTTGCAGTAGATTTGGAGGTATTTCCATCAGAATACCATAAGAATGCATTTTTATGTGAAAAAGGATGAGAGCGCCATGGTTGTCCTAATCTATGAACTCTCACACCCCAGGAGCAAACCCCACATCTCGCCATCTCAAACACTGGGCGATGTTGGGCAATATGGTAATGTTAGCATCCTGAATCATTTGGAAAAGTTGCTCCAATGGTCATAACGGAATTTATTCATATTATAATTCTTCTTCTTCAACGATACAGAATAGGAACAGATACTGAGAACTGCATTCAGCATCATAACCAGGAATCTGGTACTGTCGATATTGAAAAAAAAAACTACATAAACTTCCAGGAATACAGGATTTGGGACATTTCCTTGAAATTAGGTCAGTTAGCAAATATGGTATTGCAAAAGATTCCATGGAAACAAAACAATGAAAAAATGGGCCTTATTCAGGCTTCATCGCAGGGCAAATTTGTTCTTAAAATGGCCAAAACCATGTACACTACAAGTGGGGCAAATATAACATGTGCAGAGAGTTATGGGCCTACACATAGGGCGATTTCAGGTCATTTTCTAAGCAATCTCACTAGATCGCTTAGAAAATGCCCCTACATCGGCCCCGGGCATCGCAATCACCCAGCGATTAATATCCAGGATGCTCACCTGAGAACACTGGCCCTGACAGATCCCTCAGCACACAGTGCTGAGCGTTCTGAGCTATCTAGCATCGCTCAGAACGCTCAGAAAATCTCCCCATGTGTAGGCCCCTTTAGATTTGGGTGGGGTGTGCTGAAACTGAAACCTATATTGCATTGTAAACATAAACCATCCAGTATTTATACTGCACAGAAACAAAATAACTCACCTGAATCTAACTCTCTCTGCACATGTTACATTCCCCCCTGCAGTGCACGTGGTTTTGCCCATTTTGAGAACAAATTTGTCCTTACGATCAAATCTGAATTAGGCCCAATGCACAGTAATACATTTCTTCATCTACATATATATATATTTATAACAATGACCAAGAGGTATATGTATCAAAGTGATTGATAAGCTGCAGAGAGATAACGTATCAGTCAATCAGCTCCTAACTGTCACAGGTTATATTTGAAATATGACAGTTAAGAGTTGATTGGTTTGTACTTTTTTCTCTACAATTTATCTCACTGCAGCTTTACTACATCTCCCCAAATGTCCCTGGCATGATACATAAAGTGCTGGGCATAGCAGATGACTGTACAGCTAGGATGGTGTGTGTGTGTGTGTGTGTGTGTGTGTGTGTGTGTGTGTGTGTGTGTGTGTGTGTGTGTGTGTGTGTGTGTGTGTGTGTGTGTGTGTGTGTGTGTGTGTGTGTGTGAGATTGGTGAGCTATGATGAACAGGGGGCTTCATTGAGTGGAGTCTGATTGAGTAGATTGGGCGTGGAAGTGAATTGCGTCAGTTGGGTGCAGCCTGGGAGAAGTCTTGGAGTTGAATGCGTCATGGGAGAAGTCTTGGAGTTGGCGCTGTATGCGGATATCAGGGGGGAGAAGAAACACCTATCATTAGCAGATTGGAGCAAACAGGGGAGATTGTGGTATAAGATGAGGTCAGAGATGTACGGGTGGGGTGGTTGTGGAGTGATTAAGGGCTTGTGATCCAGTGTAGAGATTGCACAGCTGGAAAGTAACAGTGTAGGGAGGGTAAGATCTTTCTTGCCTTTAGCCTTCAGAATGAATGAAGATGGCAGGGTGGGTCAGAATAAGGCCAACAATGGCAGAGATTCTAACATGATAATGATCTAGTGTCGTTCATAAAATATTTGTATATTTTATCTATTCATCAATTTTGAGCGCAGAGAAAAATGTAGTTTTAATGTAAATAGTTTGAATTCTTTTATTTTTCTTTAGCTATTTTTCTAGAACTGTGAGGCCTCCGCAAGTGAAGTACCATAGCTCCTAGGCAGTGCACACTGACGTTTCACCTTTCATTTAATATGTTTTCAAGGGTATCTGAGAACATATAAATGGATGCATAAATAAAACTCATTGTACAAAATAAGACATTATAAAGTAATGTTCTTACATGTGTTTTTACTTGAAATCAGATCACTTTTTTGTATATCTGACATTTATCAGCACAACTGGAAACAGACATTTATCTCTATGGGAGTCAATTGTAAATTAAATTAGATTATTAAATGCTCACCTATGCATTTGGCTTGAACAAGATAATGACATCCTTATTTATGACATATATATTATATAAAAAATAAATCACACTGAAGGTATTTGTATAAAATGCTATAAAATACACATGTAAACACAACATGGTTTTCTATGTGTCTTTACTTGTACAGTACTTGCATTATTACATGTAATAAAAGAAGCATTGCAAACACCAATTATGCAGACGTAACTGTTTGATGACCTCTCCGCTCACCTTATGGCCGCAGGACACCAATGCAGTACTTAGTAATATTACACCCCCTTCACACCACACAAATAACCTGCGTCCGACCCAGGTTGTTGCTGGGTAGACCTGGGTCACTGTGCAGTGTGAAAGGGACATTTGAAAAAAAAAAAAACAGGTCCAGTAACCTGGCATTCCAAGCTGGGTTAAAAGAAGGGTTTTACTCGGGTTGATTGGCAGTGTAAATGGGTAACCCGAGTCGAACAACCCAGGTCCCATTCACACTATAGGGAGTGGGCAGCTTCAGCTCCAAGTGCTGTCCCCTACCCCGCCCCCCGATGACGTGCCGCCGCTCTGCCCCTCTGATGACATCAGCGACCCAGCTTATTGCCGTGTTGCTATGGGATGCTTCACCTCCCAAATGCTGTGTTACTCCTGGGACAGACCCATGTCCAAATCCCGGATACGACCCAACATTTGCGATGTGAAAGGTTGTACATTGTAGAGTTTGCCATCAACCTCATCAGGTATAATATCCTCAATATAAGGATTTACAATGTGGAGAAACCTAGTTTTTAATGGTTAAATATACACATATCTCAAAACTCGCTTTCATAAACAAATGTGAAGAAATCCATCAAACACTGTTTTATGTTAATGCTTTCCCAATATATTATATATCACGAACAGCCTTTGTGTTTAAAATGTCCAATTATATTAAGATTAGCACATCCGTAATGTGTCTCTCAACCCAAAAAGAGCCTAACTTCCAAAGTTATTCTGAGTGTTTTGGTGACCTACAATTTAAACTGATGTTATGTTTAAGGAACTCCAAATATTAATGCTAAAGTATGTTGAGATATATCCATCTTGAACTAACCAAATGTGTTTAGAAATACTTTCACTCTAAAATAATTCATTGTTATCTGTGAGTAAAACTATTGCTCATACATAGCTGACATATTTTGGCATGTGCGCTCTATATCCTGTCAGTTTAATACAGACTGTCAAAAATATCCTCCACAGTAATCTCAGTCAAGAGGTTACATACTGTAGTAGCATTGTAATATGACAAATTCACACACTACTATGCCACAGATTTACCCACAACTCCTTCAGGAATTTTTATTTTAATATTTACATGAGATTTTATTGGAGCATCTCATTTATACGTATACATTTTATATTTGCAGTATTATCAAAAAGTAATACTATAACAGGACAGCATATAGCGCCAATAGGTGCTAGTTACAGCATGAAAATATTAATGTTACAATCACTTACACTGAAAAACCATACATGTAAACTGTGTTTGACAAATGGCAGTTGGAGTTGAATAGTTACTTTGGGCCAGATGCACTAAGCTTCAAAAGTGATAAAATGGATAGTGATAAGCAGCCAGCCAATCAGCTCCTACCTGCCATGTCACAGATTGTGTTTGAAAAATGTCAGGTAGGAGCTGATTGGCTGGCTGTTTATTACTCTCCATTTTATCACTGTTGAAGCTTAGTGCATCTGGCCATTTATCTTTCAAGCTGGGTGCACACTGGGCGTTTCCCTCGGTGATTCCCGCAGAAGAACGTTATACTGCATATACCGATATCACTCACAATATCGGTCATTGACGTAACCCGCTCCATACATGCAATCACTGATGATATTGTCAGATTGAGCAGCATGTGCATCAACGACCCACGGCTGTGAGCATCGGTAATGATTTTTAACGTACACACTGGACGATTTGCACATTATATCTTTAATGGTATGGATATCATTCATATCATTAACAATATATATCGCCCAGTGTGTACATAGCTTTCTCTATAAGCTTTGATAAATATCCTGTGAAATACCTCCATTTAAACAGGAAATTCATTTTGAGCAGGTCACAAACCAATGTAAACACAAACTACAAGTACCAAAACGAACTTACTGTACTGTACTTTAATATTGCTGGCTATAATGGGAAGTAATTTCATTACAGCCCCAATATATTGATCAGTGATCATATTAATGCAAGGTACCATATTCAGCACTATGTGCTTTTATACAATCTATTTGATTTCTCTACTATGTTTCTGGGGAAGGGCAATAATATTGGACCCGACACTGCTGGCATAATAAGATATTGCTGGGATAA
Organism: Crinia signifera; assembly: GCF_055691185.1. Lineage (NCBI taxonomy): Eukaryota > Metazoa > Chordata > Amphibia > Anura > Myobatrachidae > Crinia > Crinia signifera. Next base: position 230,996,156 of record NC_139220.1, read on the forward strand.
TAAGACATGCTGCATCATTTGATATTACAAATTGGTTTTGGATGTACAGATTAAGAAGCCATTTCAGAAAAAAAGTATGAACTGTCATTTATCAAATAGAGATTGCATATTACACACCATGTATAACACTTAATCCAGAGTAAATATCAGATACTGTAAATTCATATCAATTATTATTAAGATGTAACTGGTCAGCTGCCTCCAGATGCACTGACGTAGGCATGCAGGAAAATGCTTTAATGGCTAATAGATAAATTCCAACTGGCGCCTGTTTGGAAAGTGGTGATTTAAATCAGCAAAGGTCAATCTCATGTGCTGAAACCCTATTCTATGTATTGCATCATATAAGTATATGCCTATCGCTGAAGCAGAGCTCAGATTGCGATGTAGGGGACCACTCCCCTCTCCTGTCTGTAATCCACATAATACAGCATGGAAATCCCACTGTTTGTATAATATAGAACCACCCTGCTGATTAAAGGCTGGAAACCATAACATTTGCCTAACATTTGCATCTGTTTAAGGATTCTTAAGTAGCTCTTTGCTAAGAAAAAAATGACCGTTTTTATTTGCAGCAGAGATCTGGCACAATAAGTGGTACCCTGGCAAGTTTATAAAACGATATCAAGTGGCATAATCTAGTACTATCTACTATGGATAAACTGTACTGAACCAGCCACAATGACATTTCCAACCCTAAATAAAGTAACTTAAGTACAATTATACTCTCCATACAGTCTATATACAAAGCCTTAGGTGTAGATAGATAGATAGATAGATAGATAGATAGATAGATAGATAGATAGATAGATAGATAGATAATGCCAGTTAACATGGTATACTATAGTTAACCATTTAAATTAAATGTAGACAATTGTAAAAGGTCATCACACAAAGATCAGTTGGATAGCTGTGAGGGAAGAGCACCAAGATAGTATTTAATACCCTGCTGATTACTTACTATCAATCTGTGATAACAAGTAGCAATCTCATATATGTGTCAACATAGATACTGTCAATTCTAACAATACAACACAAAACAAGAGGCACATGCAGAAAGCAGTTCTAGTGCATATACATGAGTGCTTATACTGCAGCTAGTACTGTAACACGTGGTTTATCAGCCTCACAAGTGAAGAATACAAGTGACATGTAATAATTCTTGGAGAGGAGTGTCAGCTCATGCATTGCACCCATTTCTAGCATAGGAAGAGCCCACTCAGCAGCAGGACATGGCATGTGTGTGCAGCAGCAGATAAATAAGCAATAATTACCCTTTGAGCACATCATGCGCTGCTCCAGCACTGCCACCTCTCCTCTTAGCCCTGGTGGCTCTGGCATCCTTTACTGTCACAGCGGCCACATCTTTGTCAGCAGACTGGTTGGCACTGGAGGGCAGGAACACTATAAATCCAGCAGCCAGCCTGAGCAGGCTTCCCAGCCGCATCCTGATGCTGTGCACAGCGGCTCCTTCTCCTAAAGTACGGCGGGCACACTCCTCACTCCCTGGCTCCGATCTGCTTGCTCCAACAGGTCCTGTCCAGAAACACAGAAATAACAGCTCTCCTCAGATTAGGCGGCAGCTGGGAGTCTACAGGAGAGAAGACACAGGCAAACTCATCTTACACACTGCAGCAAACAGCTTAGCTAAGCCCTATGCGCTGTACTCCCGAATAGCATTACGCTGCAGGCGGAAGGTTGCGCTGCCCCCTACCCCCAGAGCGCAAACTTCCCAAGCAGAGAGAGAGCTAGCAGCAGGGGCTCCGGGTTACCTCAGCGTGCACCCGAGTCAGCTCGTGTCATGTTCCTTGTGGCGGGGGGACAGACGCTATTTAGAATTTATAGAACAAAGTGGCCGTTAGGGACAATATAAAGCAGATAAAAAGCTTAGTGGCAGCGAGGGAACCCGCCCAGAAACACCAAGCAGGAGCTGCGGCTGCTCCCACTAAGGCGCAGGCTCAGCCTTTCTTGGCTGCAATCGCCTGTGAGGCTGTCCGGGGGTTGAGTGCAAAGCGCGGGGCTCTGCCTGCACATCGCCACTATGCGGTGCGGATGGGGGGGCTTCTCATTTCCCCACCTGCAGCATTACATGTCATTGGAAAACCAAACCATTGTGACTGTAGGATGGTGCTCTGTCTGTGTGTAGGTGCTGCGCAGATGCATCTCTCTACCTAAGGGGTGATTTAGAGGTGAACATAACACTTAACTTTTTTTTTTTGTGGTGAAATATGCATCAATCATTATTATCTGCAAAACTGCACCTATCCTTCTTCCAAGAGAAATTATGCTTGACAAGGAATGTATTTCATAAACAAATGAAAAAAAAAATGTATCTCAGCAACATGCTTAATTGTGATTGCTGTACATCATTTGCAGCTCCAGATGTAAGCTCTAACGAGCAGGGCCCTCTCTCCTCATTTCTGCCACTGTTATAATTGCCTCATTGTCCACTGCTGCAACTGTCTTTTATGTACTTGTCCTAATTTGCATTTGTACTGTGAATCACTATTATCTTGTTTTGTTCGGTACTTGTGTATTATCACGGCGCCCGTTAAGTCGTTTACGTACTGTCCTATTCAGCGTAGTGTCCATTCAGCACAGCGACGGCAGTTCACGTGGCCGTTAAGTATTTTACGTACTGTCCTATTCAGCGTAGTGTCCCTTCGGCGGCGGCAGTCCCTCCAGCGTAGTGTAAGCGCTATAGCACGGCGGCGGCAGTTCACCGCAGTTTGTATGCCCCAAAATATATAAAAGTACAAAAAATGCATAAATATGTATAATAGAAATGCAATTGCCTATTTTTATGTGCAGACCTGGAGCTGAAGCTCCATCCATTGCATTGTTAAATCTGGCCATGATCATTTGTAGGGTTCGGCTATGTGGTAGACAATGTGTAGGTCGACAATCGCTAGGTCAACCACCAGTGGTCAACAGTTAGTATGTTGACACTTAAAATGCTTGGGTGTTCATGGGCGTTTGTGTTCAGGCACCCGAGGGCTCCCAAATTTCCCAAGCGGGGGCGGAGAGGCCTGGCAAGGGGAGCCCCGGTGCCAATCAGTAGCATGCTGCAGCACAGCTCAGTCCGAGAAATTTCCAGGCATACCACTGAAGCGATTAAGTATAAAAAGAATATCTTACTCATAGATATCCCTAATTTCAGGATAGGCAGACTTGGTGGTGCCCTTTATGCAGCTGCCTAAAGCTTGCTAATGGTAGAGCCGGCAATGAAGCCAAGGCTACCAGACACATTCATGTCATACGCACACACACGTCACACTCATACACATGTTGTACAAACACACTTGTCACACTCAAGCAATCACACACCCCCTTCTCCAGGCAATAGGCCTCCACCTTGAGTACTACAAGGCTCAGTTTAGGCCACCTGCTTTTTCCAATCTATACCATATCTCTTTGTAAAATCAGCTCTTTTGGATTTCAGTATCATCTTTAGGTGAATGATACTCAAATTGGCCTATCCCCCTTTAGATTTCTCACCATCTGTATTAAGGCCCCCATACATTAGTCCGACTTGTCCTAAGGACAAGTCGGACCTGATTTCACCCTGCAACTCCCCAGGAGGGGGACACACGATTAGGCACTTGATGTGCCAAGGTTTGCATATGATAAATCGCATGGATTTATCATATGCGGTCCCCGGGGAGCTGCAGTAGGAGGGAGCCGTGCGGGGGGTATGACAGAGGGCGGGGGATACCGGCTATAGAGAGTCTAGCAGGGGGAGGCTGCATAGGGAGCCGTATACAAGAAAAAGGAAATAGTGTGCATGGGCGCTTAGGTGATACAAACAAATAGAGGTGATATACATACAAATAAATGCAGAATCCGCCTGTTTGATTCAGGGTCTAATTAAAAGATCTTTCACCTGATGAGACAAAAGCCAAAACAAAACCTAGTGCAATTCTGTAGGGCACATATAACAATTTATTAGTCTCACAGGACACTTACAAACAAACAGGTATAAAAGGCATATAACCACCGACTGTGGTAATGTAAATCCTTCAATAGTGAGGTGTTACCGTCCCAGGACTGCTTAATATAGGAAGAAGGAAGATCTCCGCACACTATTCCCTTTTTCTTGTATACGTATTAACCTTAGGCCTGTAGTGAAGGTCTTGAGTGTGAGGTGGGCTGCATTGGTGTAGTATCAGCGCCATCCTTGAACGAAACCTTTGAATTTTCAGCATAGGGAGCCGGGCAGGAGGAGGGTGACAGCGGGAGCAGCGCGCCAGGCAGAGAGGATGACGCTGGCTGCCGGGCAGCGGCGGGAGCCGGGAGGAACACAGATAACTTGACAAAAAAAATCGCTAATCAATGGCTTGCTAGTCATCTGTATGACCTTTTTTTTTTTTTTTTAAAGTTAGTGTGTTCCTCCCGGCTCCCGCCACTGCCCGGCAGCCAGCGTCATCCTCCCTGCCCAGCGCGCTGCTCCCGCTGTCACCCTCCTCCTGCCCGGCTCTCTATGCAGCCTCCCCCTGCTCGGCTCTCTATAGCCGGCATCCCCCGCCCGCTGTCATCCCCCGCACGGCTTCGGGGCTGGGCTGCACATAAGATTTAGCAAATCTTATGTGCAGCCCGTCCGACCTCCAGACCCCGATCCGATGCGCACGGGACCGCGCATCGGATCGGACTGGGTGTCTGCAAGTGCGATTTGGGCCGATTTCACGGCCCGATTCATCCGAATCGGGTGAAATCGTGCCCAAATCGCATAGTGTATGGGGGCCTTTAGTCCATGTCACTGAATGCCTCTCTGCCAATTCATCTCACCACCTCAAACTGATAGTAATAGTATTAATTATATTTCCACTGACCAATAGTAGTTGCCAACCTGTTATTTTTATTAATGTTGAGAACTCGACACTCAATCCTACACTACAAGCACGCTGCCTAGGTGTCATCCTTGACTCTGAACTGTCCTCACATTCAAGTTGTCTCAAAATTATTCTACAGGCAAACACAACCAAAATATGTCTGCATCTTACACCAGGCAGTGCAAAAACTTGGATCCATGCTCTTATTTTCTCCCTTATTGATTATTCCAATAGTCAGGTTGGTACTTGTTTCCTAGCACGGCCACAATCGTAACTAATCGTGTCCCTTAATTAAGGGACACGATTAGCCCGATGGACCCGATTTCCTTTGAAATCAGGTCCATTTTGCCGGCTAGTAAACAAAAATCGGGGGCATCGCGTCGGTCGGGACCATTAACATTGGTCCCGACGCGACCGACGCGATGCCCCCGATATTTGCATTGACTTCAATGTTAAAAAAAATTTTAACATTGAAATCTTGTCGGGAACTGTAAAATATCGGGGGCATCGCGTCGGTCGGGACCATTAACATTGGTCCCGACGCGATGCGACGCGATGCACCCGATTTTTACATAGGATTCAATGTTAAAAAAAATTTTAACATTGAAATGGTGTAAAAATGTTAAAAAATGTGAAATGGGTCAATATGACCCATTTCACATTAAAAATGTCCCCGTCGTCGCCCCACGATAGACGGCAACCCGAAGCGTGGCGAGCGCAGCGAGCCCGCGAGGGGCGGCGGTACGCGTCCTCCGACCTTTTCATGCCCTACTATCCACTAGGGCGTGGAGTGAGAATAGAATAGTGTGGCGAGCGCAGCGAGCCACCGAGCCCGAAGCGTGGCGAGCGCAGCGAGCCCCGCGAGGGGACGCGGATACCTTCACAGGTAAACGCGTCCCTTCGCGGGCTTCACAGGTGTCCGTGGCGACGCCGACAACTGTGAAGCCCGCGAAGGGACGCGATTACCTGTGAAGGTATCCGCGTCCCCTCGCGGGGCTCGCTGCGCTCGCCACGCTTCGGGCTCGGTGGCTCGCTGCGCTCGCCACACTATTCTATTCTCACTCCACGCCCTAGTGGATAGTAGGGCATGAAAAGGTCGGAGGACGCGTACCGCCGCCCCTCGCGGGCTCGCTGCGCTCGCCACGCTTCGGGTTGCCGTCTATCGTGGGGCGCTGTGTACACGCTTCAATTTGGGGGGGTTTGGAATTTTTTTCATTAAATCCAATGTAAAATTGGGTCCCAGGGACCCAATTTACATTGGATTTAATGAAAAAATCGGGTCAAAAATCGGTCGGATCGGTCGGTCGCATCGCATGCGACCAAATCGCATGCGATGCGACCGACCGATTTTTTTCAGCACGACCACCCCGATCTTAATCGGTGTGGCCGTGCTAGGAAACAAGTACCGTCTTTTTAATGAATTCTCATCTCTGACCTTTAGATATCTGCTCCATCTACAAATTCCTGATGACTCTTGACAATTCTTTATTCACTTCTACTTCTCAAAACATTATTTTTCCATGCATTTCAAACACAAAAGCAACAACGTTTAATGAATTCTTCTCACAACAGACTAATACATTACTGTACATATGTATTTATGAATGACGTTGAATAGGTACAGAATTGCACTGTTTCTCCACTTTACAACTTGAATTAGTCTAGTTTTTACAGATGGAGCCGGCTTTAACTTTGCAGGGGCTGGCGATTCTGTCGTCAGGCCTGCCAGTGACCGGCTACCGCCAGGGGCGTGCACGCACGAGACGCTCGCGCACCTCTTGGCAAATGGAGCCTGATGCCGGTCCCTGCCGCCTCCCCCGATGGTCCCCTGACCTGGGCAGTGTCTCCCTGAAGCGGAGACGGGCAGGGAGAAGCTGCCCAGCAGCCGTGATACTGGGACGCACGTGCGTGTGAGACGCACGCACGTCACAGTCTCTATCGCCGGCGCTCGCCAGTGCAAGGGATCTGGCGAGCGCCGGCCAAAGATGAGCCCTGCTACATCTGTAGGATGTGATATAAGCACCTACTTCCTGCTGATCCAATCAGTCCCTCTATAAATACCTCTTCTGGGCCATTCTCCAACATCCCCTTGAAGAAGTCTGAGAGTCTGAGAGGGAGGTCATTCAGGTTGATATTCACCAGATTGGCAATGGTGAGCGATGGTAATGGCTTGCACATGTGCAGGCCATCTGTGCGAACGGTGACTTTCATAGTCACTGGCCCGTTTCCATGGAGCAGTGTGTGGCGGTGGACATGGGTAACACCCAAGAGAATGCCCACTGTTTCATGGGCGTTCTCATGAAACTGCTGGGAGTACCCATGGTAATTTGGCCGTGACGCCAGTGCGGGGGGGCTAGCAGCTGACATCACCGGATGTCAGCTGCCTGCCCTCTTCCCGTACAAGGGCGCCACAAATTTGAGTCTCCAAAGAGTGACTTAGATTTGCGAGCATTATAGAAATCATTCGATGGTCGGTGACCATCAAATGATTTCTGCCCCACACACAAGCTGCCAATGGATGTTTATGCATGAAAAATCTGCGTGTGTGCGGTAGGCAGGCATTCGTGTGGACGGCTGTGAGTTTCACATCTTTGCGAGTCAACCAGAATGACCGCCAAAACGCATTGGGTTTCTGACTGATAAGCTTGTTATATTTATACATATTGTACGTTGGCTACAGTATCTACTATATGCCTGCTGTGTTGTCCTTTATATATATACCTGACCTGTCTGTAAATTTATGTTGATGGATTAAAATATCCTATCTTGCAAATTTATCAAGCCCTGGTGGGAGTGCCATTCTTCTTTTGCTCTGAATATATATGTGGTTCCTGCGTGGGACCATTGGAAGGCGACCCCAGGCAGATGCATTCTTGGAAGTGAGTGCCGACCTATTCCAGTATATATATATATATAATTGTGCATTAAAATAATTATTTTAAACTTAAGTATCTGTGCATTTTATATCTTTTTATGAGCCATGCCCCCATATTGATATAGAATATAATGGTCAGTGGACAAGTGCTATACATTGTTAGATACTATTTTAAAGAAATATTCTTAATGGTACTTTGATTATTTTTTTGTTTTTACCTCCTGAATTACACCATTCATTATGGGCCTGATAATGGTCTGAAGAAAAGAAAACAAGTTATTGCTCTTTACACCACATTCATGCATTTCATTTGAGAGCTCTTTTTATTCAGTTACAATACCATATACTAAGTAACACATTTCAATGTTGCAATGCTGATTATTTTTTCACAAAGTTAGAATTCTCTAGGGCAGATACCTCAATGAATAGAGTGTCTGACTGCAATGTCACAGGCAATGGGTTTGAATCCCATGTATGCCAGCATCTTGAAATGCAGGGCCTGCGCTACCCACTCAGCAGGATCCTGCAAAGCAGGGAGGCGCCATGCTGAAAAGGCGCTGTCTCCCTCCCTGCTCTGCTAAAGCTGCCTCAGCCCTCACTGTCACTGCCTCCTGCACGCCACCCGCAGCGCCTGTCTGACAGCGGGTGGCAGTATGGAGAGGCTGAGCAGCTCCCTGCACCGCGCACACACTGTCCTCCTCCTGCGACTTGCCCCCTCTTCCTCATGGACTTTTGCGCTGAGGCATGTAGCGCTGTCTGTGAATGCCTGGATGACATGTCTGGATCCGCCCCCTACCCATTGCTCCCTGCACCTGTCAGCTGTCAATCAAATGCCAAACAGGCAGCAGCGCCGGCTCCCCTTCCTACCCTCTTCTCAGTGTGCTGTGCCAGTGCCACTGCCCGTCCTCAACACTTCGCCCCCTCTATCTCCTCCCCTCTTCTTCCATCTCCTCCTTCTCTCCCATTCGTTTTCCCCTCAGTCACGAGAGGGGTGTAATGGCATACTCAGCGTCCTGCCTAGGCAGATAGAAGAGGAGGGACTGCACAAGAGTTAAACAGTAAAAGAACAGTGAGTGTTTTTATTATACATGTTTATAACAAATTGTTTAATAATTGTAGATTTTTTTAATATTAATTTAGACACTTTATAAATAATGGGCTGGGTTATGTGCCTAAAGGTGGCCATATACACTGCAATTGGGCATCACATCGCGCAGTACAAAAAGTATGTGCTGCACATACTTTTTGTATTGCTTTCGGATCACATCGCACACACATTGCATGCATGCCGTGCGATACGATCTAGCTCATAATGTATGCGATTCTCGCAGCGTGTATGGGCACCTTTAGTGCCTGTAACATTTTGCGGGCACAGCACTGAGATGGTGCATGCATACATGTACATGCACCTGAGATCCTCCATAGGATCGCATGTTGCATACACTCCCACAATCGGGCTGCAGCTTGTTGCAATGGCAATGTGAAAGGGCGCAAAATGTATGGTTTGCAGGAGGGCGCCAGACACCCTAGCACCGGCCCTGTTGAAATGTAACAAAATGACAGGGTGACTTTCCTTCAGTTAGGATCAAGAATGCTGTATACCTGTAGGTATAAGTGACGGAAAGGGTAGCTAAGTTTGACACAGGAGGTCAGGAGATATCGGGGCCTCAAAGAGGAGGGAAACTACAAGTGAAAGTAATTAAAGAGATAATTGACAAGTGGCCACAGAAACTGATAGGCTGGTGCTTTTTTTCTGCATAGAGGATTTCAGATGTAGGCAGATGCACGATAAAAATAGATAACCAAGAAAGGTAATTTCAGGGGCTTGTCTAGCTGTTTCACTAACAGCAGCTGCTTAAAAATAAGGAAAATTCAGTTCCAAATGTACAGTAGCAGCGCTAAATATTTGGCAACAAGAGAATGATTAGATTAATATGGTTTAATAAAAATAATTGACTAACAATGCCACAATTATTATAAACACAATTAAAACATAATAATTACAAACCCACATCAAGGTTAAAAGCTTGTCTTGTTCCTATTGTGATTATTATTATTATTTTTGATTTTTTTTATAGGTCACTTAGAATCCAGTATCTCATACAGCAACCGTAAAATCTTTTGTGCAGCTTGGCAATGAATCATGTTATGACTGCGTTACACAGTTTTATTGAAAGGAAGTCAGCATAGGGCCGAAAACGTGACGTTTCTGTGTGTGTGTTAGTGAAAATGCAGGGATGCCCAGGCTTTATTCAGATGGGTCTCTGACATTGACGATGACCACTTCCAGCATGATTCTTGTGAAGTATAGTGGAAGCCCTAGACTGGCGCAGATAGAAACAACCAATGGTTCGGTTTTCGAGAATTAATCTGCCCATCTTTTCTTTCTTTCTGCCCACGGGCAACAGCGAATTCTCTGATTAGAACCATGCTGAATTAGGCCCATTGTTTTGTGTATACACAAAGTTCAAAAATGTTCTAAAACATATAACAGCATTTGACATTAACAATGCTTTATTGATCACACGTGGTTCATTTGGGTAATTCAGAACTGATCGCACGGCCGCAAATTTTGCATAACCAAGCGTTCATTTAAGCTGCTGCTCCGCTTGAGTGAAATCCCACCTCGCGAATTTATGTGCTCGCTGTGTGAGTAGATGTGTACGGTTGCACATCCATTCGCAGCCGAGCGAATATGTCCAAAACCCATCATAAAACCATCGTAACAGGCTCACATCTAATGATTTTTTCACTTAGTACAAGTCATTACAGGCACTGCGTAGCCCTGGACTTTCTTGGCTGTGTGATGGAATAAGGCATATTCGACCTGGAGCTGACCCTCCCCTAAAACACTAAGGCAATGCCTAGTGTTTTCCCGGACACTCTCAGCGTTTTCCTAGGCACGCCTGCCTTTAGCACTCCCACCCCCAGATGCCTACTTCCTGTCAATCACCTAGGGAACTGCATGCAAATAGAAAAAGTAGCAGGACTTAATTGCAGGATGGCCTCACGGGGCTGTATGCATGCGCAGTGTATCGATAATCGTCCGCTGTGCAAATTCGCAGCCATACGATCAGGTCTGAATTAGCTCCATTATGTCAAACAATACCTTTTTAAAAAAAATGGTTTTTTTTTACAATTTACAAAAAAATCATGTATGAAGTTATGGATAGAAAATTGTTAATTTAAGTGTGTAAATTATTCAAACTTATGCTAATGTGTGTCTTGTATGTACAGAAAGTTCTGCAATTTTTAGAGTTAAATACATTTGATAAATTGTCTAAAGGTGCATACACACTCGTACAATGTGTGCATGAAAGATATTGGTGACAGATTTCCCTTGAACTTCCCAGAGTTGTTTACAAAACATTTTTTTTTGACAGATGACAGATTTTCTTGAAAGATGAAAGATTTTTATGAAAGATAAACTGTGTTGATTGTGATAAACTGATAAAAGATAAACTGTGTTGACATAACGGTAAAAAAACAAAAAACCATGTTGACTTTTTCACTGTCGACCTTACCCAGGTCGACCTAATGACCCTGTCGACCTTATCCATGTGGACCTTATGACCCTGTTGACCTAACCCATGTCGACCTAGACTCATGTTGATCTAGACTCATGTCGACCTTCCTGCATGTTGACCTAGACACATGGCGACCTAAATGCATGTCAACCTAATGACTAACTGGTGACCGACTGATCCACACCCATATAACCAGCCCCGGGCTCTCAGCCTTCAACGGGGAGACCCACCCGCCGGGAAACAGCACACGGTGAGTCCAGACCGGCCATAGCAAACCTCCCTGCCCGTCTGCAACCATCAACTGAGAGCCCTGACCCCAAAACACCTGTCAGGAGAACACACGAGGAGGTCTAAGAACATCGCCGGCTCCTCTTTAACTGTACCCCCAACTACAACTGTACCGCTACCCACAAAAACACACCTGGGCACCCAAAGACTCAGAACCTTTTGCTACTTACCACCACCGCACTAAGGATATCGAGGATACTCAGGGCACAGGCCAGCGGGACGCCGCTACCTGACCCACCGGCAGGTGACACGGAACAACAGTCACCACTGCCAAACCCGCATTATTGAGCCCATATTACGCATTTGATTGTATTTACTTTTTATCATTATATATTTACAACTGCACGTTATGTAACAAGTAAACCGATACTTTGTATTCACATTGTATGCACCTTGTATAAACCTGCACCTTATTCAAATAAAACGTAATTCACAACCACTCAGCAATCATCCATTCATTATCACCCACACAACCCTAAGGAGCAAAGCGCAGCACTACCAGAAAGAAAAAATTTGCCAAACTATCCGGATCGGTCACCGGACAAGTGCAGCAGCTAGCACCGCGCCCCCCCCCCCCCAGGAAAACCCCAGTGCGCAGGACCCACCCCAAGAAAACCACATTGTTGTTTGATAAGTCCTCTGAGTGCTGCCTACTATATCAATCAGGATGTAAGTAACAACTTTAATTAGTGGTGTGGGTACTAACAGTACCTCTACAGACTGCTTACAGTCAGTAACTTGCTCTGGCCACTCCCCCAAATACACCCATCAACAGCTATTAGAGGCTACAAGCTGAGCCTCTGGTCCTCCCCTCTCCCTCAGTGGTGTCTGCTTCCCCCAGTGCTGAGGATGCTCCATAACCTCAGGCCATCAGGAGCTGCTTGCCCCAGTGCTGCGGATGCTCCATCACCTCAGCAGCAGGAGCTTTTTATAGCTTGGCCAATGACACCTTCTAATCAGCCCACAGCCGATACATAATGGGCACGCCTACTTTACCCTTCCTCATTGCTGTCTAAATCCCAGCATTTTGGGCTTCCGGAAACCAATAGAAAGCTGTCAGTCACATGTGTAGTGCCCTGCTTTAATGTTAAATATTAAAATTCAGTCTAACTCTTCTTTCCTGCTTATTTTAAATATTAATATTAACAGTCCAAAAACAAACATCTGTACATATTAGTAATACATTATGGGGTATATTCAATGCCGGAGGCTAGCTCGCCCTGTCAGTATTCAACTGACACACACACACCCCACGCCACCCTCCTGTGTCCGCGCCACCATGTATTTCGTTTAGTAAAGTTGTGGCGAGCGAAGTGAGCCACCGAGCCGGAAACGTGGTGAGTGAAGCCAGCCCGCAAGGGGACAATGATGCTGCTAAGCATCATCCTTCGCTCGCCATGCTTCGGGCACGGTGGCTTGCTTAGCTTGCCACAACTTTACTGAAGGTAATCCTTACGTAGCGGCTAACGTAACTGGCGTAGCAGTGGCCGCAAACATGAGGAAGTACCCTCTGCCCTCCATAGCGCCCTGCATATCTCTGCCCTCCCTAGCACCCTGTGTCTCTCATCCCTCCCTAGCGCCCTGCCTCTCTCTATCCCACCCTAGCACCCTGTGTCACTCCGCCGTCACTGTCTCTGCGTCTCTCCCTGCCAGCTCTGTCCCTGCAACTCTCCCTGCCAACACTGTCCCTGTGTCCCAGCCGACACTGTCCCTGCATTGTGGCCCACTCCATGTGACATTATGGGGGAAATTTACTAAAATGGATTCGTAGAAAAAAGGTGTATTCGTAGGGAGAAATACACTTTTTTTTACGAATTTGTATTTTTGGGATTTACAATCCCAAAAATACAACAATTCGTAGTCCTAAAGATGGAACATTCGTATTTGTATTTACAAATACGAATGTCTACACCATCGATAGGATACGACAGAAATCACCATTCAAAAGAATGGTGGTTCCTGATTTACTAAGCAGCCGTATTGATAATACGGCTGCTAAGTGGTGTAAAACACCCACGCAAATACGACAGAAAAATAGAACACCATTTTCATGTCGTATTTGCGTTTTTGCCTGCACGGATCAGTTAGATCCGTGCAGGCTGCATGGTGTAAAAAAAAATTAAATAAATAAAAAAAAAACCGGCGTGGGGTCCCCCCCACAGCCGAAACCAGCACCAGGCTGACAGAGCCTGGAGCCGGTAATTAAAAAACAGGGAACCCGACAAATAGGGGTTCCCTGATTTTTAACAACCAGCCCCAGGCTCCTGCTCTAGGGCTGGTTCCCAAAATACGGGGGACAAAATGAGTAGGGGTCCCCCGTATTTTAAGAACCAGCCCCAGGCAAAACCAGCCAGCAGGGTAATGCCACAGCCGGGGGGAGACTTTTTATGCAAGTCCCCCCGGCCAAAGCATTAACCCTACCGACCAGTCAGCCTGGCCAGGGGCCCTGGGGGAGTGGGGACCCCCCCCAATAAAGGGGTCCCCCCCCTCCAGGACTTACCTGACCAGGCTGAAGCCTGGTGCTGTCCTCGATGCCCCTGGGCGGTGGGCATCGAGCTGATAGAGGTGTAAAAAAAAGAACAAACTATTGTTTTTGACTGTGGCACTACAAGTGCCAGCAAGCCTCCCCAGCAAGCTGGGACTTGGAGAACCACAAGTCCCAGCCTGCTGGGCATTAAAGGGCCCGCTGGCACTTGTAGTGCCACAGTAAAAAAATAGTGAAATAAAACACACTGACACCCATTTAAAATAAAAGTTTAATACACACATCACAAACATACTGATACTTACCTATCTTGATCCCGTAGGTAGGTCGCTTGCTCTGGTGTCGGCGGCTCCGGGGTCGGCGGCTCCTGTGTCGGCGGCTCCTGTGTCGGCGGCTCCGGGGTCGGCGTCCTGTCCGAGGATAATCCATGTTGGACCTGTGGAAGGAAATCCTACTCACCAGGTCCACCATGGATGGTCTTGTTTCTTCATCTGTCGACATCCTGGAAGTTGTCAGCAGCTGCCGGCATCTTCCGCGACGCTCCCCGGCTTTCAGAGCCGGAGAGATCCTCTCTCTTCGCCGTCTGGGCTCAGAATGAATTCTGGCCAATCAGGAGGCGCCTAGCGGCCAATCAGGAGAGACCTCTCCTGATTGGCCGCTAGGCGGCTAGGCGCCTCCTGATTGGCCAGAATTCATTCTGAGCCCAGACGGGCTTCCCTGACAAAACCCCAGTGTACTTAAAATGTCAGTCTGGGTCAGGCCAGTTGGCTCAGGATGACTTAAAAAAAAATAGAAAATGGTATATGGTGTAATACCATTTTACTTTACAATACACATACTGTAAATATACAGTAAAATAGATAAAGGTGAAACCCAGGTGTGTCACTTGTCCCATTCAAAAACTGGTGTGGTGTCAAGCAGACCTTAGCTAATTTGCATTGACAGATAATACCAAGGAAAGGTGGGCCAAGCTGACACCCATATAGGAATAAATATCATATCCAACATGCAGAACATTGTACAATTATTGGGAACCAATTTGACATTCATGCGTTTCCCTGCTCAAATATTTCATTTAAATAAAACTTATGTTTTTTTCTTTCTTTGTATTCATTATTTTTGTATATACTTCAGACATTGTTCCAATTTTTCTAATTTTAAATCACATTTAATAAGATTGGTCTTGTGATTCTTATTGGATAGATATTGCCTGTGGATTTGGCTTATCCAAGCTACATATCTTGTTCTACAGGTTAGTATATGGGCAATGATAACTGGGATTTAATTGTAGTAGTAGGAAGGACCTTAGACTTCCGGTTTGGAGTGAGTTGCTCCTGAAGAAAGCTTAAGTGGTGGCAGACAATAGTGAGTGGGAGATATACTGGGGAGTGCAATCATTCTCCATGCTGTACAGTGGAGTGTCAGTGTGATTTTATTTAACTATTGGTTTTGCTGTGGAACTAAGAGTCCCAGCAAGCCCATTAATGGGCCGCATGCTGGGAATTGTGGTTCTCCAAGTCCCAGTATGCGTTCCAGGCTTGCTGAGACTCATAGTTCCACAGCAAAACCCAATGGATTATTCAAATTTTTACACTTGAATCAGCCCGGTACCCACAGCCCAGGGGTACCAGGGACAGCACCAGGCTTCAGCCTGGGTAAGTAAGTTCTTGAGGGGGGGGCCTTCGTTGGGGGGTTCCCCCCTCCCCCAGGCTGACTGGTCGGTAGGGTTAATATTTTGGCCGCAGGACCTTATATGAAAATGTCCCCCGGCTGTGACATTACCCTGCTGGCTGGTTGGGCCTGGGGCTGGTTCTTAAAATACTTCATTTTGACCCCCATATTTTGGGAACCAGGCACGGCACTGGGGCTGGTTTTAAAAAATCAGCGGAGCCTGGTGCTGGTTATGGCCGTGGGGGGGACCCCACAAAGTTTTTTTTTTATTTATTAATTTATTTAACTCTTTTTTTTTTTTTACACACTGCAGCCTGCACGGATCTGACTGATCCGTGAAGGCTAAAGCCAAATACGCCAGGAAAATAAAGTGTATATTCCTGGCGTATCTGGCCGGCAATTATCAGCCGTTTACTGATAATTAGCGGCCGTATTTTAATACGGACGTCTTTTAATACGGCCGCTTAGTAAATTAGGAATAACCATTCTTTTGAATGGTGATTCCTATTCATATTCTATCGATGGTGTATCCATTCGTATTTTTAAAATACAAATATGAATGTGCCATCAATACGAATTGGCATATTTTTGGGATAGTAAATCCCAAAAATATGAATGTGTAAAAACTAGGTGTATTTCTGGATACAAATACACCTATTTTTTTACAAATTTCCTTTAGTAAATTTCCCCCTCTATCTCTATGCTTCTTTTTTATCCTTCCCTATTTTATTTATTAACAGTTTCTTATATAGCACACACATATTCCGCATCGTTTTACAGAGAATATTTGAACATTCACATCAGTCCCTGTCCCAGTGGAGCATACAATCTATATTCCCTACCACATGTATATATACACACACACACACATTATAGGGTTAATTTGTTAGGAGCCAATTAACCTACCACTATATTTTTGGATTATTGGAGGAAACCGGAGTACCCGGAGTAAACCCATGCAAGTACAGGGAGAATATACAAACTCCGCAGTTAGAGCTATGGTGGGAATCGAACCCGTGACCTCAGCGCTGTGAGGCAGTAATGCTAACCATTACAGAGGGGCGTAACTAACTATTTAGCGCCCCCCCCGCCGCACATTTATTCGGCGCCCCCCCCCACACACACACACACCTAACCTGCCCCCCCTTCTTACCCGCGGTCTGCGTCTCGCCCGGCTCTCTGTCGGGACCTTCCTGACGTCACGGCCCCGGCCGGCTCCTGCTGCTACAATGAAAACGGACTCTTAGAAAATGGCTGCCCCCATACTGCAGACAGAATACTGTCTGCAGTATGGGGCAGCCATTTTCTAATTGTCAGTTTTCATTGCAGCAGGAGCTGGCCGGTACCGTGACGTCAGGAAGGTCCCGACAGAGAGCCGGGCGAGACGCAGACCGCGGGTAACTATAGCCCCGCAGCCCCCCCGGCGGCGCCCCCAATTTCTCTGCGCCCCCCGTCACCACGGGGGCTGCGGAGCTATAGTTACGCCACTGCCATTACACCATCCGGGCTGCCTGTGGTTGTCCAGTAAATGTCCCTTTCATTCCTGCAAAATCCGGACACTTGCGCAGTGTGACACAGATGTATGTGCGCACAAAACCATTAGTACACTGCTTTCAACATTGCTGTTGCATCTGGTCTGACTCTGGCACTCACTCTCCTATCAATTTACTGGACCTGGATCTCAGAGCAGTCAAGTTATTGAAAGTAGACCTCGTCTATTTGTCTGTGATCTATCGTCTTTCCAAATTTGCTCCAGACAAGTCTTAAATTATGCTTTTCATGGTCCTACACGTTACTTTCCATTACTCACATTCACACTCATCATCTGCTCACTACTCATCCCTCCCAGTGCTCTTACTAGTGTTTCGCCTCCTATGGTCAGTTTCCACATTGAGAATAAACTTGGGCAAAAAAAAAACACCTAGAAACTAAAATCTTACATGAAATTTAACTGAGAAACCCCAAGAAACTGCTGCACTGACACATCTGCAGCACTGTTATCAAATGAGCCGGCAATTAGCAGAGTGACTTTATTATACATGTTATTTGGAAGCACAGCATATTGGCACAACTCAGTCGCTTCCCAAGTTGAGTAAAACTGAGCTTTTTTATGACTAAATATTTTTTTCTTTTACCTTAAATGGAAAGATGTGCAGATGTTGGCTGTACCTTTAGTTTGGAAAAATTAAAACTTTTCCGTTTCACTTGAATTGTTTATAGTATTACAGATCTAGGGAAAAGTAGGATTATGATGTGAAATACAATATTTCAATAGTAGTTTAGAAATTATTTATTTAAAAAAAAGCAAGTAAAACCACTATTGGACATGAATAAATAGTATGAGTAATCGTGAGCTGAACCACATATGATAAATAATCAAAAGTGAAAATATATTGAACTAGTGCTATTATATAGGGGGACCGTAGGAAACTCCATTCTGGATGTTCTATTTAACAATAACATAATTCGCAATGGCCTTCTGGAACTGTACACGCACAGTCAGGAATCAGAAAGTCTTATGGGGCATACAGACGTGGCGACCTTAAGTACGATCGCTCAGCACACATCGCGGTACACCCGTGATGATTCCGTCGATGCTGTGGGCTGATAGATCGTGCTGAGCGGGGCTTTGCCTATTTTTAATTAGCAAAGCCCCCCGATCTAGCATGAAGGCTTTCCCTGCAGGTGATAGCGATGCGCAGAACAGCGCGTCACTGTCGCCCATGGCTATAGACACGGAGCGATCATTGCTCCATTTCTAAGCGATCTGGTCAGACTGCTTAGAAATGGGTCTGAAATCACCCCTGTGTTTGTCCCACATTACCTAATCTCAAACCTGAATGATATGTCCCCAGTAGTCTCACCACTGCTGTGGCAATGCAGCCACTTGAAATTAAAAGTTGGGGCAGTCTTGCTATCAGGACAAGACTGTAACTTTTCTGCAGTTGAGGAATCTTGCAGGTCTCCACATTGAATTGCAAATAATTATCTCCAACTATGTTTCAAAAGATATACAACTAACCACCCCCCCCCCCTTCTTGAACACAAAATACATATAGAATTAAGAGCAGGATGTGCCGGGGGCTGCAAGGATATTACCCTGAAGAATATTAGGATATATAACAAATCTTCTCCCCAAGTACAGTACTATATTAAACAAATTAGAATCAAAGGATAAAATGAGACATGGATTGACTGGGGCGATAAGCTAGCGACTATAGCCAGGGCAAGCATGACCCTCCCACCAACGTGGGGATCTAAGGGTCAGGCGATACCCCAGCCAAATAGTATCAACATGGAGTACCGTAATATAGTAGGATAATTAAATAACAGAAACATCTTCGTGTCAGGAGGTTAGAGTAGGCAGAATACTAATGGCTCTAAGCCAAGCCGCCTCCAGCCCTTCCACAAAATCTGGATATAAGAAAACCTATTCCCCCACCCAACTACAGACCAACTACCAGTTAGTCAATGTGCCTTTTATTCAAAAGGCACATGGACTAACAGGGGCAGTGGCCTCTTCGTATCCCAGTTAAAGAATATCGCCAGTGTGGACTGACTGGGGGAATTAAAATTTGGTGTACTGTACAGAGAATCAATAGAGCAGGAAATCTGCAGGGTAATAAGAACAAAAGCATATTAAAACAAATAAGGGTACTCTTTACCTAGAACGGCGCCAACGATTGAAATCGCGGTCGTCGGGGGTAAAAATCGCGGTGATCGCGGGCATCGCGGGCATCGCGGGTAAATCGGGATGGCCGCGATGCCCGCGATCACCGCGATTTTCCCATAGGGAACAATGTTAAAAAGCCTGATTGACCGCGATTTTACACTTAAATGCCTCAATGGACCCGATTTGGGCATAGAAATCAATGTAAAATGGGCCA
Source organism: Crinia signifera (assembly GCF_055691185.1). Lineage (NCBI taxonomy): Eukaryota > Metazoa > Chordata > Amphibia > Anura > Myobatrachidae > Crinia > Crinia signifera. Next base: position 231,015,718 of record NC_139220.1, read on the forward strand.
CACAGCCCAAATAGGGCCAAATAACCGTTAAATGTCCCCCCAAATTTTTAACGCCACCCCACGATCCACGCCAACCCGAAGCGTGGCGAGCGCAGCGAGCCCGCGAGGGGCGGCGGTACGCGTCCTCCGACCTTTTCATGCCCTACTATCCACTACGGCGTGGTGTGAGAATATAATAGTATGGCGAGCGCAGCGAGCCACCGAGCCCGAAGCGTGGCGAGCGCAGCGAGCCCCGCGAGGGGACGCGGATACCTTCACAGGTAGACGCGTCCCCTCGCGGGCTTCACAGGTGTCCGGGTCGCCACGGACACCTGTGAAGGCCGCGAGGGGACGCGTTTACCTGTGAAGGTATCCGCGTCCCCTCGCGGGGCTCGCTGCGCTCGCCACGCTTCGGGCTCGGTGGCTCGCTGCGCTCGCCACACTATTATATTCTCACACCACGCCGTAGTGGATAGTAGGGCATGAAAAGGTCGGAGGACGCGTACCGCCGCCCCTCGCGGGCTCGCTGCGCTCGCCACGCTTCGGGTTGGCGTGGATCGTGGGGTGGCGTTAAAAATTTGGGGGGACATTTAAGGGTTAATGGGCTCTGTGGCCCATTTAACATTGATTCCTATGGCCAAATCGGGTGGATTGAGGCATTTAACAGTAAAATCGGGTCCATCGCGGCTTTTAACATTGATTCCTATGGGAAATCGGGGGCTTCGCGTCGCGGGCATCGCAGGAAATCTGCAGGGTAATAAGAACAAAAGCATATTAAAACAAATAAGGGTACTCTTTACCTAGAATGGCGCCAACGATTGAAATCGCGGTCGTCGGGGGTAAAAATCGCGGTGATCGCGGGCATCGCGGGCATCGCGGGTAAATCGGGATGACCGCGATCACCGCGATTTTCCCATAGGGAACAATGTTAAAAAGCCTGATTGACCGCGATTTTACACTTAAATGCCTCAATGGACCCGATTTGGGCATAGAAATCAATGTAAAATGGGCCACACAGCCCAAATAGGGCCAATTAACCGTTAAATGTCCCCCCAAATTTTTAACGCCACCCCACGATCCACGCCAACCCGAAGCGTGGCGAGCGCAGCGAGCCCGCGAGGGGCGGCGGTACGCGTCATCCGACCTTTTCATGCCCTACTATCCACTACGGCGTGGTGTGAGAATATAATAGTGTGGCGAGCGCAGCGAGCCACCGAGCCCGAAGCGTGGCGAGCGCAGCGAGCCCCGCGAGGGGACGCGGATACCTTCACAGGTAGACGCGTCCCCTCGCGGGCTTCACAGGTGTCCGGGTCGCCACGGACACCTGTGAAGGCCGCGAGGGGACGCGTTTACCTGTGAAGGTATCCGCGTCCGCTCGCCACGCTTCGGGCTCGGTGGCTCGCTGCGCTCGCCACACTATTATATTCTCACACCACGCCGTAGTGGATAGTAGGGCATGAAAAGGTCGGAGGACGCGTACCGCCGCCCCTCGCGGGCTCGCTGCGCTCGCCACGCTTCGGGTTGGCGTGGATCGTGGGGTGGCGTTAAAAATTTGGGGGGACATTTAAGGGTTAATGGGCTCTGTGGCCCATTTAACATTGATTCCTATGGCCAAATCGGGTGGATTGAGGCATTTAACAGTAAAATCGGGTCCATCGCGGCTTTTAACATTGATTCCTATGGGAAATCGGGGGCATCGCGTCGCGGGCATCGCGGGTACATTTATGGCCGGCCGCGACGCGACCGACACGATTTCCATGTTTAACATTGGTTTCAATGGGAAATCGCGGGCATCGCGTCGGTCGCGTCGCGGCCATACATAAATGTACCCGCGATGCCCGCGACGGGCGCCGTACTAGGTAAAGAGTACCCAAACAAGAAATGAAATCCAATATAACAATAAAGTATATAGAAGAGCAAGAATTATCAGTCTGTCCAAGCCTGTGACCCCTGCAATAGCAAAAAGATGGCAAATCGTATTGTGTGGACCCAGGTACCCCCACAGCGGAGCCGAAGATGTTGAAACAGAAAGTCACAAATCATCCAGTCCATCCAGGAGTGCATACACAGGCATGTGAGATATCCAGTAGTATAATTCCAGAGCTTAGGGTTATCCATTGCAACTGTAGAAAAGTATCCAGTGCCCAGGGTAAAAGTAATAGCAGATGAAGTAGAAGGCACCTTCGTTTGACAGGAGACGTCCAAAGGTTGAGGCGGTATAGGCGGAGTATATACCTGAGTTACAGGATAGAAAGATGATGGAGCCTCCACTTGTTCAAATGCAAGGAGGAGTCGCTGAGTAGATGCAGTAATGGCATGAAGTATGTGTTGCAGCGATACAGACATCATGAGGCAGGAATGATGTCCAGAATGAGATTTAGTGACAAGATGGTGGTGGCTAGCACACCCCTAAGACTCACCAATAACAAAGGATATTATCTACAATGCCAGCAAGTGATGAGCATCTACAGTAGGTAAGCCTCAGTTTCACAATGAAATGGAGTGGAAAGGTAATGGCCAAACAAGACACAGTCCAGACAGCCAAGCTATACCACCCCCAGAATGTCTGTTCGGTGGGGCAGCAGGTAATAGGAGGAGGACACAGCAGGGCAGCCACCTGAGGACTGCGCCACAGGCTGAAGCTCCAAAGCAGCCTGTCAGCGGCAGGGGAGCACCAGGAATCACGGTGAGCAGGGCAGGAGTGTCCAAAGTCTTGCAGGCAGGATATAGATCAGGATGAATACAGAGCTCAGACACCCTGCATCCTTCTACTCACTCAGCCAAGCCACGCCCCCAATTAAATTGGTACTTTAATATCTCTTCACCACATGTTTTTTGAGAGCTGCTTTCTTGATGGCACAGGTGATGTTTGTATCACCTTGCAATCAGGCAGATTGAATTCGTCTATCTATTCAAAAAAGACAGACCGCAATAAATTATTACTGGCACAGAGCTCCCACCCACCAGCTCTTATAAGAGGGTTACCTTTCTCCCAATTTTTGAGAGTGAAGAGGATCACGAGCTCCCTGAAGCACTTGATGAAGATCTCACCAAGATGCAAAACAAATTTAAAGTAAGAGGCTACACGGATAAAATACTGCTGACGGCTCGAAATCGGATCAACAAAATCCCAAGAAGTGAGACTTTGAAGAGAAAAGAGGTCGAAGTCCAGAAGAAAGATGTGATCGGTTGGGTACGAGCTTATAATCCTGCCGACCCTTACATTAAATCAATGTCCAACATGTTGTGGCCCACCATTCAACATGACAAGCACCTTAAACAGCTTAAAAATACACGTCTAATGTCCTGCTACACCAAGGGGAGAAACATCCGAGACTGGGTAGTCAGGACTGACATCTCTAAAAGACTCCCACCAGGAACACAATGCAAACCTGGAGGCTGCTACCGTTGTACTGGCTGTACGACATGCAATGCAATGATCCAATCAAAGTCTTTTTTTCATCCTCACTCGGGTCACGAATTCAAAATTCGGTACCCACTCACATGCTCTAGCACGCATGTTGTCTATATTATAAAGTGCCCTTGTGGCCTTTATTATATAGGTAAAACTATCAGAGAATATCGCTCTCCATCGCACAGCAATACGTGCAACGCTTAACAATAAACCTATGGACCAACCAGTAGCCAAGCATTTCTTCACAGAGAAACATAGCTTGGCTAGTCTCAAATATATAATTATTGATCAGGTCGCTGAAGATTTGAGAGGCGGTGACAGAGGCAAGCGATTGCTCCAGTTAGAAACACAGTGGATAGCAAGATTGGATACAGTCAGACCTAGAGGTCTAAATGAACAATTGTCGTATGAAATGTTCATGTAACTGACTGCCCCATTCTATCTGCTGCTACCTGCCTCTTAGCCCGTGTACATAGATTGTTTCCATGCAGCTTTCCTATATGTGTGTTCTCCCACTTTATATTGTTTTATCTCACTGATTGTAACGTTGTTTCATTATGACTTGTTGGTGTCTCCCTGTCTAGCCCAACCAGTGCCTTCTCCGCATCGGCGTTGCCAGGCAACATGATGCTCCGTGCGGGAATCCCGGAAGTGGTAGAGTGACGTACACCCGCAACATGGTCACCTGACCCGGAAGTAATGATGGACGCCGGCTCGCGGCGGGAGATACGGCACCGGAGGCGGACCCTGACAGGGTTTAAAGGTATGTTGTCTTGTATGTATGTTTGTTCATGCCTTGAAGACGGATTAAAGTTCCGAAACGTCGGCCACTTCTGTGTGTCCCTGTGCCCGTTATTTACTAAGTCCGTGGAGTGCCTCTGTTTCTGCCCTTCTGTTTATCCCCACTGTTTGCTGCACCCCGGCATCTACTGCGAAGCTTTTCTGGAGTGCCCTCATCTGCCCACTATATATATATATATATATATATATATATATATATATATATATAGATCGGCACACGGGTGGATGGTGAAGAAAAGTTGATTTATTGTACAAACATGATTGCACACAATGACAGCTGTACACCTGACAGCTGTTTCAACCGAAATAAACGGTTTTCATCAGAGGTGAGGCACACAGTAAAAGAGCCTGCTTAAATAGCTGAAAATTGCACCAAAATGCATATGTAAATTGGGCCAAACAGGCCTCCACTGACGTGCAGCTGACTTCAATTACAGTGAGTGACAGCTGGAGTGGGGGGCGCGGTTCAGGCAGCATCATTGGGATTTCCCAGAGTGTAAGCACTAGGCTAGCTCCGGGAGTCCCATATCTGCCAGTGTGTGGCGGACGGCAGCTGTCTGTGTGCGTACAGACAATGCCGCTTGACACGCCAAGAGAGGTGTTGACGGGGCTGGTGGGGGCAGTGGGTGTCAACCGTGGTGTTGGGCTATAACACCGCTGTATACGTTTACTGTGTGCCTCACCTCTGATGAAAACCGTTTATTTCGGTTGAAACAGCTGTCAGGTGTACAGCTGTCGTTGTGTGCAATCATGTTTGTACAATAAATCAACTTTTCTTCACCATCCAACCGTATGCCGGTTCCTATCCTTCTACAACCAAGGGGGGTAAGTGCTTTTCATGTTCTAAAACTTTATGTTCCTGGCACCGGGATTTTTTCTATTTAGAGTGCCATCCTGCAAACCAAAAGTCGATATATATAGATCTATATCTATATATAGATATTCATCCAAATAGGACAGCACTACTCCTCCCATATGTAAACTGCCGGGGTGTCCAAATCCAGATGGAATACCAAAAGATACTCCAGCAAACACAGTCCTTGTGAAAAGTAAGATGCACTCACCGGTCTTCTCAATTTTGCTTGCAAAAGGTATTTAATACATACCACAAATATTCATTTAGCTTACATGACAGTAGGTTATGGTCGACGTTTCGGTCTACCTGCGAGACCTTTTTCAAGACCAGCCTCTCCTGCCCTCCTCAGTGTGCGAGGAGGGCAGGAGAGGCAGGTCTTGAAAAAGGTCTCGCAGGTATACCGAAACGTCGACCATATGTCATGTAAGCTAAATTAATATTTGTGGTATGTATTAAATACCTTTTGCAAGCAAAATTGAGAAGACCGGTGAGTGCATCTTCCTTTTCACAAGGACTATATAGATAGATATATATATATCTATATATCTATCTATCTATCTATCTATATATATATATATATATAGAGATGGAGGGATCGGCACTCCTTAGGACCAATGTAACTGCGCCGGTGCCCTCACAATAAAAGTAATTGTAGATCCAACGAAGGTGCGGCACTCATAGCTTTCAATAATGAACACTTCACACAGTGGTAGTGATCAACGTTTCAAATTTATATCAAATTTTTCATCAGGATCCTGATGAAAAATTTGATATAAATTTGAAACGTTGATCACTACCACTGTGTGAAGTGTTCATTATTGAAAGCTATGAGTGCCGCACCTTCGTTGGATCTATATATATATATATATATATATATATACACATAGATCTCTCTCTCTCTCTCTCTCTCTCTCTCTCTCTCTATATATATATATATATATATATTTGGTTTTTTTTTAAGTTCGATTTTGTATTAAAATTTAAATTCAATTGAAATTGAATCAATGGACATTCTTTTTCAATATGCAAATTCCACATTTACTAAGATTTGAGTAAAATTGTCACTAGTGATTTCATGTTGGCTTAGGACAGGGATGGGGAACCTTCGGCCCTCCAGCTGTTGTTGAACTACACATCCCAGCATGCCCTGCAACAGTTTTCGTATGGCCAAATAGCAAAACTGTAGCAGGGCATGCTGGGATGTGCAGTCCAGCCAGGGCCGGCGCCACCACTAGGCAGGTCTAGGCATTTGCCTAGGGCGCCGGCCACTGGAGGGCGGTAATGAGCCGCCGAGGAGAGGTACCATAGAAAGTTTGGACTCCTTGGAGCGGGGAGCAGGTAAGACACTCAGTGCTTCTTCCCTCTCCCCTCCCCATCCCGCCCGTGATCAAAGCTGCATTCCCCCCTCCTCCCCGCACACGGTATCGCCCGCACACACCCCCGCCCCCCTGCAGAGCGGGCACCTGCCGCAGCATCTCCCTGGACACCGTAACGGCTGCGGTATCGCCCGCCGCCCCCCTCCCCCCCGGAGAGCAGGCGCCCGCCGCAGTGTCGCCCGCAAACACCCCCCCCCCCCGGAGCGCGCGCAGGGTGGGGGTTGCATCGGGCGGCGGATTTGCCTGGGGCGGGGGGGGAGGCTTGCACCGGCCCTGAATCCGACTGGAGGGCTGAAGGTTCCCCATCCCTGGTTTAGGATATTTCTAAATCAAATAACCTATAAAAGGGACCACAAATTAGATTATTTGTTTACCTTATTTATTCCTATTGGACCAAATACAAAGCCACACTCAGCTTTGTCACAAGTGTGCTGGCACATAGGTACACATGCGCTCACCAATACAAAGACATGTAACGATAGCTGGGTGCGAATAATTGCAGCCCGGCGAACCATGCAGCTAACTGTGGCTGTATATCTTTATATCACATGTAAGAAGCTGCTGTGGTTTGTGTACACCTCCGATGTTGGGGCATCTGCACATGCCACATTAAACCACATGTTTGGGTCCCTTTTTATTAGAGACATTCGCAGATCCCTAAGTGTTTCTTGATTTTATTTAGATTGATAAAAACATATAAAATCATATACAAATACAGATGTATTCCAGTTTAATATAATTATAAATATAAAATATAAGATAGGGAGGGGAAAAGAGGGGCAGGGGGACAGGGACAGATGTCACAAGCCAATTTTGCCAAATGGTCAGTTTCCAAAAACCTGAAAGATGTTATACTCCAATATTGGCTGCTTAAGCCTTCACAGTCTCAAATCCATAGAGATGTTGTGCTTCCAATTTAAAACTGAATACAACAGTAATCCAAATCGGCCGATTTTTATCTGGAGGAGTAGATTTTGGTTATAATTGGAGGGCTACACATGGAGCAATCACTGTGGGCAAACAGTCATATATATTAATTGGAGGTTGTATTGGAGGGATACACACGGAGCAATATCTGTGGGCAAACGGTCACAGGTTAGATGCCAATTAGCACCTGTGTTTTTATGTTCTCACTTGTATAGAAATCACCTCCAAGGAGTTTAGATGGTGAGGGAGCTGTCCTGACAGGATGAGGTAGCAGATAACCTTTTGTGTAATGACCGGCTTCAGTATCTTCTGATGAAACCGTCATACCTGAAGGACGTAGAAACGCGTTAAGAGTGCTCCTTTCCCCACCTGACTGTCACCTGCCGTTAAATTGGACCTTGCCAATCCTGGGATACCCTGAATATATCAAAGGAGCCCCCCCAAACAGATCTGTGGAGACAGAACTCTCACCTAATAAGTGGAGCGCGGTGGATGCCGTGAATCGACCGACAGGAAAGGAGGTAGCTATACAAACGAACTGTGCACCGCGAGGGGCGGCGGTACGCGTCCTCCAACCTTTTCATACCCCCACTATCCACGTCAGCGTGGAGTCGGTTTCATATAGAGTGGCGAGCGCAGCGAGCCACCGAGCCCGAAGCGTGACGAACACAGCGAGCCCTGCAAGGGGACGTGGAATACGAGCCCGAAGCATGGCGAGCATAGCACGCCCCGCGCAGGGACACGGAATACATATTAAGTAATCCACGTCCCCACGTCTTCGGGCTCGGTGGCTCGCTGCGCTCGCAGCACTATATAAAATCAGCCGTGGATAGTGGGGGTATGAAAAGGTCAGAGGACACATACCGCTGCCCCTAGCGGGTTGGCTGCGCGTGCCACGCTTTGGATTGGCGTTGATAGTGGGGTGGCATTAACAATGGGGGGGCATTTAACATACTCATTACCCATCAGGGTGGGGATACAATTAAAAATGGGGTCTGGGGGCATTTAACATGGAAATAACCCCAAATCGGGCATGATCGCGTCGCATTGCATTGCATGCCATTATAATTGCATGCGATGCGACGCGGTGTTAAAATTGTATACTCAGCCCGGGGAAAGTAGGAAATCGGGTCCCATCGCATGCCATTGCATACCTTAATTAGTGGTATGCGATGCGACGCGATGGGCGCTGTGATAATACACAAGTACCCTTACAGGTTTTGCACAAAATTTTGATTCCATGTATGAGTGCAGTATTAGGTCTCCTGTAAAATATGAGTTGCACCATACATAACACCCCATCCCACAACCCAAGCAATAAGGACACAGACATTTTATTTTTCATTTGATATGGGAGTATCTTCAAATTCCACTTCCCCCACCCTATTGGGGTTTCCATTTTCCCAGCCCCAGAAGGTGTAATTACAAGCAGGAGGAGTATCATTGTCTGCCACTTTGGCACGTCTGAAATATGTGTAACAAGATCAGCCTTCTATGCAATTTCACACTGGGATTTGCCATTAAGCAGAGTTACTCATAATGTGGAAGGTCAGTTTAGATACACGTTTCTGTTTCTTCATATCAACTGTGCTAATATGACCTTTAATCGACTGAATGTGCATAACACATAGAATGGCACAGTGCAAAAGAAAGTGTGGGAGTTAAACTATATACGCAGTACATAAATGCATAACATAAATCCTTTCATAAGAGGCAAATCTGTTGACGGATCGCTGTGATAAATCAGTAACCACAAGTGAGTAATAAAATGTGGAATCATGATATAAACACTGCAATGCTTTGTTTTCAACAGTTTCAGCATAAAAAAATTACAACATACTGCACAGTTTAACTGGAGCTTTCCAGCTGTTGGATGTACAGTATACCAATTCCATAATCTGAAGGGCAGTTCTTTTAGGCAAGGTACACACTTGGGCGATGTCATACCTCCCAACATGACCCTCTCCAGGAGGGACAAAATGCTCTGTTTCTGGACTTCTCTCTTAAGTTATAATTATCCTCAAGGGTCAATATATATGATCCTGGGTACACATTGAATGATGTAAAGAAGGTTGGCTCCTTCCTTCTTTACACATCCCATGGTCCCTAGCGCTGTCGCCTAGTTGGCCGCGCAGCACTGGCTGCTATGCACAGGCAAATACAGTTCAAACTAGCTGAAAGTGAATTTTAGAATCAATAGTGTCAAAGCAGGTTTCTTTAAGACCACAGTATAGGTCAAACTGAAGTTTAATGAATTCCACTTCCAACATACTAGGTTAAAACATAAAAAAAATAGTGAGGATATCTCTGTAGCTTCTAAACCATAGGTTAGGTAGATGTTATGCACAGTCTACAAAAAATAGACACATTAGTATGAAGGTGCATATAAAGAGCGTAATAGTCACCTGTGACCTCTGATCCTGAATTGTCCAGTATGCAATAAATGGAATCCAAAGTGGGAGTATTTTTGTGGGCAAAAGTCTGTTGGTACCAAATGCCTTCAATGAGTGGCGAGGTGGTGTTACTCCGGTGAGATGGCAGAGGCTGTATGGTTGCAGCAAGCTGAATATGCCGGTCTCCCTTTATGCCAATAAACGAGGGCGAGTTCTTGATGCACAACCCCGGTGGTGCTATGGATTCAATTGGACTCTGTAGCAGTCAACAGAGGATAACGGTGTCTGGGTGACTGAATAGTAGGTAGAATGGCACCTGTCCACCAAGGTGGATTTTGGTTTTGGGTAAGAGGCCTTGCCTGGTATACAAAGCCATCATTTGTGATTCAATTCACCAGTGCAATACTCCAGCGATCCTACGTGGCCCTAGAGTCACTTCTTTCCGATTATGGTAAATAACTGCAATTCCCCTTTAGACCAAAAATTTCTAGAAATTTTGTAATGAAAGGCCAATCAATATAAGTAAATATTTTTTCTGTATCTAAGGCCAGTGGTAAAGCTAGGTACGCATTAGACCGATAGCCGAGTGCACAACCAATATAATGATATATAAACAGAACGATATATGGAGCAAACAAGAAATATAGAGGATGTATGCCGTCATTGCCATAATCATATAAGACACGCAGCACGCCTGATGGGGAGGACCCATCAAACAGCCCACAGGAACGTGCATTTGTGGGTACACACTATACAATATGGTCAGTATGACTGATATACCGTTCTGATCAGTGTTGGAATGATATGTTGGGAGATATATCATCTTAAGGGCCAGATGTATCAAGCTTCAAAAAGTAAGAATATGGAGCAATCAGCCAATTAGCTCTTACCGGTCATGTTACAGGCTGGGTTTGTAAAATGAATAGTAGGATCTGATTGGCTGGTTATTTAACATTTATTGTAGCTTGATACATCTGGCCCTATGTGTGCCCAGCCTAAAATAGGCTTAGTGTAATTAATTTGATTGACCAAGTACAGTTTTAGCGATGTACTCTATCTTTACGCAGTTGGCTTATGTTTTTATTTCAGTGCATGCATCCAAAACCCTTGCAATAGCGCTCCTAAAAAGGATTTATATGCAGATTGACTGAAAGTTAGGGACTAATTGTGGATGGTAAAGGGGGGATTCAAAAAAATGTGGGTGTGTTGCAACCAGTTTTTGGACATGTCAAAGCCATTTACTATGTCCTTGTAAGCAGTTTCGATATCAGCATCTTTGTTCCATCGGTCATTCTTAGAAAAATAATTGACTGTTTCGCTCATTTCCCAAATATCCCTGCACACACAGCCCAGCTACGCAGGGGGGGGGGGGGGGGGGGGGATCACATGGCTGTGGCTAATTAGCTACTAAGTGTTTAGGTAGAAAGTATACATTTGGGTTCTGTCTTTACATCATGCAATCCTGGGCTGGTGGCTAGCTAGGTGGCCAATGTATAACCAGTGCCAGGGTCACAGGAACACTTGGCTGTTGGGATTGCTGGAGCCACATTGAATGTCACTTGTATCATCCTAACAAACTTGGTGAATAAACAACAGTCCAGTGGTATTCATCTTATTTATCTCCACGCTTCCAAGCACCATTTCTAGAAGTTGTATCAGAAAACCAGGTAATTGGGTTAGCCTGATATTTTGACTTGTAGATCACATAGTGTTGATAATAGTCTGCAGATGTCAGGAAAGAAAGGATTTAGGAAATCCTGTGGTTTACAGCTTTCAGAAATTAATCCAGTTCCGAGTATAACAAAAAAAAAGTGTTTCATTCATTGTTCATATATCTTATTCATACGTTATTCCTGGAAATTCTTAGAGGTACAGAACTGTTTGAGCCAGAATACTAAAGAAAAACAAAAACTGTCCTTCCTAGGCGAAGACAGTGTGTAGCTTAACACATACAGTAGATGAAATAAAACAATTGTGCCTGGAACGCATTGGTAATGTATTGGGACACACATGCAATATTTTAGACTTTTTTTGACTCGTACATCTATTCTGGACTTGTCTTATTACTCGTTCATGAAAAACAAATGTCTACACAAATGGTGTCAATGAGGGAACAACAAACTAAGAGCACCAGTGAAACTAATCATTCCAGTCATACACAATACATTGCATTTTACCAGGATGCAGCAGACGAGTGTATATATCTTCTTGAGAAAGCTTCCTGCTAAACAGCTCCTGTTTGACTGCATCCTGTAAAAATGAACTCCTTTCTGCCAAACAGGTCCCTTTAAAAGGGACCTGTCAAAATGATTGTGCAGCCCAAAGATGCCAAGCTATCTGTCTTGTTCATGCATACTGTAAATGCGGTTTGCTCTGGCAAGTGCCATCATAGAATGCTATGCATGGCCCCTTACTGCCTCCTGAGTGAGAAGGAAAAAGGCAGGAAAAGAAAAAATACATACTTTAATTCCAATATCCTATATTTTCTCTTAAATACTAATAAAATCACTGTGTTTCTATAGTTAATAAGGCTTATGACACAGAGATGTATGGAACCTCCCAAAAAGTAGTTTTCGGTCTTTATCTCCGGCCATGTTTTGGGTCTGGATCAGTTCCAAAACACTGCCCTTCTGTGTTTTGTATCTGTTTTTTTTTTTTTAAACATAAAAACCGCAAAAATCCCAGAAGTTTGTTTTTGTTTTCTTTGTTTTTGCTCCTTTGCTATTATTAACCTCAATAACATTAATTCCACTGTTTTACAGTCTATCCTGAACACCTCACAATGTTGTTTTTAGGCCAAAAGGTTGCACGAGGCAGCATGATGACTATGCTAAGTGACACAAGTGGGTGGCACATACACGTGGCCCATCTAGGAGTGGCACTGCAGTGGCAGACAGGATGGCAGTTTGAAAAACTAGTCATGAACATAGGCCAGGGCTTAAGCCATTCCTTGCCACTCCGTGTCGTAAATGGCATATTGCAAAGTGGCAAGCTTACGTTTCTCCTCAAATGATTTACATTTATTTACTGGGGACTTATATCGAGTGGGTTTATATACTGAGTGCAAGAAACTGTTTTGGATATTTGCGTAATAGCGTAATATGACTTATTTGCATAAACCGACATCTCCACTAGCATTTATATATCATTTTGAAGAAATATTTCCCATCCATCTGAATAACAGGACACAAGTCAGGAGTCAGGGGGCCTGTTTTGGACCGCAGGACAAATTTGTTCTCAAAACAGGCAAAACCATGTGCACTGCTTGGGGGGGATTTGAGTGAGTTATATTGTTTCTGTGCAGGGTAAATACTGGCTGCTTTATTTTTACACTGCAAATTACATTTTAGTTTAAACACACCCCACCCAAATCTAATTCTCTGCACAGGTTACATCTGCCCACCTGCACTGCATCTGCCACTCGCTGCGCTCCCCACACTTTATAAAATCAACTCCATGCCGACATGGATAGTGGGGGTATGAACAGGTCAGGGGGACGTGTAACTCGTCCGCTCGCCAAGCTTCAGGCTGGTTACCAGCTACGCGAATGGGGTGCGTACACTGCGCTGGATCCAAATAGATAGATTGGTAGGTGCCGATATTAGTTGGGTTAAATCAATTTATTATTGCACACAAAAAATAAGTATATTCAATAAAAGATTCACAGACATGCAAATACCAACATTGGGTGGCAGTGTGGAATTATTGGTAAATGGAGCTTCTGGGAGGGAATGAATTCATAAATAGTCAGTCCATACGGTACCGTATATCTTTATGGAGAAATGATGGGATCCGTTCCTAGATTGCCTTCTAAGATGTCCTTAGATATACCCGTTACATAGGGGGGGTCCTGTTCTTTGTGGGGATGGCGTTGTATTTATGGGGTAGCACTCCCCGGCCAAGTAATGAAGTCCGTTTGGTTGGACTAAGGACCAATCCTCCAACGCTTTAGGGTGGGACAAACGTAAGGCTGGCTCGGTCTAGAAGGTGATTCTCCAAATGTTAGCAGCAAATAGTATGGGACTGTGGATTCCCTCTCCTGGGAAATGGGTATAATCCGCTTACTCCACAGAAGACACTTTGTAGAGCTGGAACTTTATACTTGTCCTGCACCCCTGCATCCAGCAGTACACCGGGGTCTAAGGATCACCCGAGGATCCCTGTGTCACAGCGAGTCCTTAGCAACCGCAACCAAGGAGGGTGCACTTGGGCTACGTTGACAGCGTAGTTTAGCCTACGGTGAAAACATAGCGTAGCCGTGCACCGTGCTATTACACAAGTACCGTTTTCTATATTACTCCATTAGTATACACATAGAGAAAAGAAGACTTTAGTTGTGGGCACTTTAAATTGAATATGTAAAGGTGTGTTTAAATTTTATTATGTTAATTAATAAAAATGTCCTATATCAACTACCAAATTACATGGGAGGTAGTTAGAACACCAAAATATTCTACATATATAACACACAGACAAACAAACATTTACCGTACTGACACATTGGACCTTTAATTAGTGAGCTGTATTTCAATAGTAGGGTCCTAAATTGGAGGACTAATTGTCCTCTTTACTGAAGTGCCTTATTTCATGAAAATTGTCTAACAATTTAAGCGACGGATAAAATATTTGCATCTTAGTAGAATTGCACTGGTCCTTAACAATCTTTAGACATCAAGCAGCAGACCTCTGATTTCCTCCTATCAGATATCAGACGATAGTAGGATGAGTATATCAGGGAGATGCTCACGCCCTTGAAGCAAGTTAAAAGATATATTCTTCTGCTGCTCTCCATCACTAAAAAACAACCACACTGGGTACTCTTTACCTAGAAGGGCGCCAGCGATTGGAATCGCGGGCGTCGGGGGTAAAATCGCGGGCAAATCACGGGTACATAAAAATCTGCTGCCCGCGATGACCGCGATTTTCCCATAGGGAACAATGTTAAAAAGGCTGATTGACCGCGATTTTCATGTAAAATGCCTCAATGCCCGCGATTTGGCCATAGGAATCAATGTTAAATGGGCTACAGAGCCCAAATAGGCACAATTAACCCTTAAATGTCCCCCCAAATTTTTAACGCCACCCCACGATCCACGCCAACCCGAAGCGTGGCGAGCGCAGCGAGCCCGCGAGGGGCGGCGGTACGCGTCCTCCGACCTTTTCATGCCCTACTATCCACGTCGGCGTGGAGTTGAGAATAGAATAGTGTGGCGAGCGCAGCGAGCCACCGAGCCCGAAGCGTGGCGAGGGGACGCGGATACCTTCACAGGTAAACGCGTCCCTTCGCGGACTTCACAGGTGTCCGCGTGGCCACGGACACCTGTGAAGCCCGCGAGGGGACGCGTTTACCTGTGAAGGTATCCGCGTCCCCTCGCGGGGCTCGCTGCGCTCGCCACGCTTCAGGCTCGGTGGCTCGCCACACTATTCTATTCTCAACTCCACGCCGACGTGGATAGTAGGGCATGAAAAGGTCGGAGGACGCGTACCGCCGCCCCTCGCGGGCTCGCTGCGCTCGCCACGCTTCGGGTTGGCGTGGATCATGGGGTGGCGTTAAAAATTTGGGGGGGACATTTAAGGGTTAATTGTGCCTATTTGGGCTCTGTAGCCCATTTAACATTGATTCCTATGGCCACATCGGGTCCATTGAGGCATTTAACAGTAAAATCGCGTCGGTCGGGCCATTTAACATTGATTCCTATGGGAAATCGGGTGCATCGCGTCGCGGGCATCGCGGGTACATTTATGGCCGGCCGCGACGCGACCGACGCGATTTCCATGTTTAACATGGGTTTCAATGGGAAATCGCGGGCATCGCGTCGGTCGCGTCGCGGCCAGACATAAATGTACTCGCGATCACCACGACGGGCGCCCTTCTAGGTAAAGAGTACCCCACACTGTTATCATACAATATTGCAGTGCCTGAAATTTAATGGCAGCGGAGTGAGAGGGGAATCAGAGCAGAGACAGAAACAGTGTGTAATACCACTTTCACACCAAAACTGCCGGGTCGCACTCGGGTTTTTGGACCCGTATGCGACCAGCAGTTGTTCCCTTTTATACCGGCGTCCCCCGGCATTATGCCGGGTAGAGGGTGCCTGTGAATTCGGGCCCTGAGCCGGTGCTCGGAGATGACATCATGTCCAAGTGCCAGGAAACCCGCCAACCGTCACCCCCGCACCGCCGCCTGACACCCCAACCTCCAGACTGACCTCAAGGCGTTTCGGTCCAGAGGTTGGACTCCCTGATTGGAGGAAATGGGTCCCTGGGTCGGATGACCCAGGTTACCCATTTACAAGGCCCGACTTCGGGGAAGCCCTGTGTCCAACCCTGAACATTTGGCGGGTCGGACACCAGGTAACAGGACCAAGGTTATTTTTTTTTTTTTTTGCCCTTTTACACCAAGCCCTGTACTGGAGTGGCAATAATCCGAGTTGCGGCTCTGGTGTAAAAGGGGTATAAGCAGACACTTGCTACAATTGCAACATGTATCTATTGTGTGTTACACTGTGCTAGAGGCTGTATTTGTACCAGCATACATTGGAATCGGTACATCTGTCAGAATGAACTTAGGTCTACAGTCATTAGGTCGACTGGCTGGAAGGTCGACCTGATTTAAGGTCGACATGGGCCTAGGTCGACATGACTTAAGGTCAAATTTGCATAAAGGTCGACATGAGGAAGGTCGACTGGTCATAAGGTCGACATGGGTTTTTCACTGTTTTTTTTATCCGAATGTGGACACAGTCGACATGGACACAGTTGGCAATGAGAATCGGACCCTCGCATCGCTCGCTTCGCTCACAATGCATCGGGCACGGTGGCTCGCTTCGCTCGCCACA
This sequence comes from Crinia signifera, assembly GCF_055691185.1. Taxonomy (NCBI): domain Eukaryota; kingdom Metazoa; phylum Chordata; class Amphibia; order Anura; family Myobatrachidae; genus Crinia; species Crinia signifera. Next base: position 231,032,304 of record NC_139220.1, read on the forward strand.
GCTTTCCTAACCTCCTCCGCGCCCTAGTGGATGGTAGGGCATGAAATACCGCCTGTCGGCACATGTCGGCTCAAAAAAACAGTGAAAAACCCCATGTCGACCTTATGACAGTCGACCTTCCTCATGTCGACCTTTATGCAAATTCGACCTTAAGTCATGTCGACCTTCCTGCCAGTCGAACTAGTGGGGTCGACCTAATGACTGTAGACCTAAGTTCATTCTAATAGATGACCGCTTCCCCATACATTACAGTACCTCATTTTCACAGTGAGAATTGGGGTAATCAATTGCCACACTCAATATCAATTAACTTTAATAGAAGGTCTAACACTTAGGGCAGTATTCAATGAGAAAAATTCTCTGTGTTTTATGGAGAATTTTTGCTTTTTTCGCCTTGGACAGAGCATTTTGCTCTCCAAAAGTGAACCACCCTATTCAATGTGAAATATTCTCCGTCTTTCTAAGTGATTTTCGCCGTCTCTCTCCGTGTAGAAATTCTCCATCTTTTGATGGAGATCTGGAATGTGAACTTTTAAACTAAAAGGGTTTTTTTTTAATTTTGGTGTCAAAAAATCAGGTTTTTTTTTCTGTGAAGGGGCATGTTATTTTTATTCATGTGCTTATAGCACATGAATATATATTTAATTAAAATTTTTTATTTTTTTTTTACACAGTGCAGCCAGCAGGGGGCCGGAGCGCTCGAGCCGCTCATTAGATATTCATATATTCACTGCACCCGATCGTTAATATGCACGATCGGGTGCAGTGAATACTGGGTCCCCCGCTGGCTATAGGGGGGGGGGCAGCCTGTGCTGCCTGGGTCCTGGGGAGCCCCCCTACCCTCCACATTCCTCTGGAGCAGCCAGGGAGACTTTAATCTCTCTGGCTGCTTCCGTCCCCCGGCTCCCTGAAAGCTCCCTGCCGCGGACGCTCGTCCGCTGCAGGGGTTAAGACTCGCCGCGAGTGGCGGCGAGTCTTAAATACATTGAATAGTGTATAAAGTGCCGTGACGGAGAATCTCCAAACATGGAGAATCTCCGCAAAAACACGGAGAGTGCATGGCGAGTGAAATAAAACGCTCGCCATGCACGGAGAATTTTCTCATTGAATACTGCCCTTAGAATATAGAAAGTTTAAATAAGTGACTTAAAGATTGTTTTTATCCCACAGAAAATCTGCTGTCATCCCATCATAATATAGCGGATGGGTGATGAGAGTTTTCAGTAGGCACTTTTCAGTCAGAAAGGAAAGAATAAAGTGAGTTTTCTACTGCTCTGTGTTTAACATCTGCGTCCTGATGCTAGTGAGCATTACAGGACACAGACCACTGGCCCCGCGATAGTAATACATAAGGCTAAGGTCTAAGCTCCTGTACACATGGAGCGAAGTGATAAATCGCTCAGCGACCAAATTGCTGAGTGTCCCGTTTTCATTAGCGACCAGAGATGGTCATTAATGGAAACGACACACTGCTAGGGGAAGCCGCTGGTCCCAAGAGTATGTTCCTGCAATCAGCAACTGATGCAGGGCTGGTTGCAGGAGCACACTCTGGCGTCCATCACCCTGTACGCATGGGGATATGGTCGCTCGGCGTCCATATCCCTGGAGATTTCAGATGAAATGGTCAGCAACATGGAGTCGTGACCCCTTGCTGAGAAGGTCAGGGAAATACAGTTTGAGAACCATTGCACTATACTATACCTGACAATTTGCAGCAGAAAAGAAGAGATCGGGTTTATCTAAAGTATCACTATACAGTATGGGTCTCTAAGTACATACAGTATATCACTGGTCTGGGATCACATACCTATGATCCCATTAGACTGCTGCATACACATTAACAATACTGGTTACTGAGTGACCACATGGGAACTAAGATCCAGGCTTTAAATCCTCTGCCATTATAATGGTCTCTAGCTGTTCAAGTGCATGCCAATATTAGTCCTGGGGTCTCAGGTGAGATGAAATCCCCATGTGTGTGGCCAGCTTTACTTTTTAGTACAAAAGTCTAGTGAAGTCGTGCTAGAATGAAAGGAGTAATCATTATATTACCACAAAGTAATTCTATGTTTGCCTTGATTGATATCTGTTTATATGTTCTAGGATTCTCCAGTAACCTCTAGTTCTGAAAGACTTCATATAAACTTTTATCCTCTGTTCCACCCTTACAAAACTCCATCATTATAAACGATATACGTAATGGTCATACATGGGTGTGTGCAATATTGTACATACTGCAGAATTTATATCACTATTTTTTCTTTAATGTTTCAAGAACACATTTGGGAGGAATTGTTTTTCTCCCCTGACACAATGATGTGAATTCCCTTATACAGTGATCTTTTCCTGTTGCAGATGTTCATACGAGGGAGGTTTCCACAAGACTACAAGGCAATGACAAGTTCTTTTTCAATACAGAGTATGCATGGCAGAAGTAGCAACTGTAATACATGCCAAACACCCAGTTGGATAATTCATGTAAACTACGTATATGGAGATGTATTTCTGTGTTTTAAATGAACTACTAGTTAACTATATACAATATCTCTTTCTTTCGCTCACATACGTATACATAAATTGGGAGGCAACTACTTTAGAGACACAATGCTCCCCATCTGCATCACAGTTATCTTATTCCTCTTCCCTGGTGGGATTCAGGGAGAGCCTCTCTCAGAAGGTGGAGCCGTGACAACAGCCTTAAGACCATCTGTGCTAGAGGCAAATACAGAATGTTATGGAAGAATTGGGATTCACTTATTCAAAATTTATATGTACCCAATATGTAATGTATATGTAATGTGTAAGTGTGTATATATATATATATATATATATATATATATATATATATATATATATATATATATATATATATATATATATATAGTAAAAAGATACTGTTGTGAGCAGCGCTGATGATAAGTCCAATATTATATATATATATATATATATATATATATATATATATATATATATATATATATATATATAGTAAAAAGATACTGTTGTGAGCAGCGCTGATGATAAGTCCAATATTAGTCCAACCACAACTTATTCACAAGAAGGGTATATGTGAAAAATGAGCACTTAAGTCCAATTTGATGAACTGCTGCAACCTCTCACGCAAGGGGCATCCAGGGTCAGGATGAAACAAATATCTAAAATATACAGAAAAGAGAGGTGCGCCTCATAGTGCAGGTAAAAGACTTTTTTTTAATGATACATATAAAAGAATCCAGGTATGTACAGACAATTGCTCGTACCATATATAAAATCACTGTGGGCTGACTACCACATGATATAAACAATACCCAAGGCAAAGCAGCTCCTCTCACGCCAAGGACGTCTTCAGGACAGGGAGTAGGTGCAGACGCTGGATTGCGCCGCAGGAACCAACCGCACAAGCCGACGGAAAGGCAGGTAAGCCGGAGAGATGCCAGGGCATAGACAAGACGGGTGTCACATATATATATACATATACTAGTAAGCCTGCTTGAAACAAATGTCCGCTACCTTGTGATTGCCTCTGTGTTTGTGCATGTATGAGAAAGTGGTGTAGTTTCACTCACTGCCAACAGATGGCAGTGTTTCAGAGACACACAATGTTGGCAGTGTTTCAGAGACCCACAATCAGACACTATATATATATATATATAGTGCATATGTATATGGCGAGTGCAGTGGTATCCTGTATGTATATACAGGTTGAGTACCCTTTATCCAAAATGCTCTGGACCACAAGCATTTTGGATAAGGGATTTTTGCAGATTTTGGGATTTTTCTTTTCATACTTCCCCCAGCGGTGTCCCGATGGTCCTCTGACATCCACGGTGTCCCCTGGCATCCACGGTGGCCTTTGGACTCCTCTTCAGTGGCATCTCTGGTTCCATGGGTGCATTGCGCAAGTGTGCCAGTGACAAGGTAAGTATGAAAAAAGAGGGGTGAGGGGAAAAAAAAAACACGTAATATTCTGAAAAACCATAGTTTTCAGAATATTTCGTTTTTTGGCACATACAGATTTTTAATTAACCATTCTGTGATCATAGCTTTCTCATGCACCCAGGTAAGCTCATTTATCTTAAACTTGTGACAGCTGCTAATTCAGGAGTTGTGCTGGTGATTGTCTCACCTTTAACTCCTTGAGTGGTGGGTTTTTCTGGGGCAGGAAAAACCTACCAGGACAGCAAAACCCACCACAGAAGAACGTAGGGCCAGCCCCCCGACCCATATCCTCACCCCGGGGATCGTATGTTGGAGTCAAGGTGGGAGAGATGGAGTGGGTGAGTGCACAGGGGAGGTGGTGCGTGGGGGCTGGTGTCACGTCCCCTCCGCAGTGCACTGCTCACCTGTGTTCACCGCTGTAGTCTTCCTTGGGGTCTCGTCTCTTCCGTCTGCTTGTGGTGGTATGCTGTCCTCTACGTTGCGGCTCGTTCAGTGCTGCGGCTGAGTTGCGAGCCCGGCTCCACAGGTCCTGGGCGGGACATGACTTCCGGGTTGTGGCAGGGCGAGAATACCATCACCCAGCGTCAGAGTCCTACCCGGCTCCTGTGCGCTCCTCTCCTGGCCGGGAGGAGACTTAGGGGGATGGGGCGCTAGTGATCAGGAAAAGTTTGTGGTGGAATGTAATTCTCCTACGCATGTCGGCTTCCTAGCCTTCTTCAGGGAGTGCTGGGCCTCTAGTTAGAGGGCTTTTTATTGTTTCGTGATACTGGTGGTTTGAGGCAGTAGTCGCCATCTTGGTTGTGGGAACGGGCGGTTAGATGCCCTGGTTGGGATGCCATCTTTGTTATGGGAAATCGGTGTCGTATTGATAAGCACTGGGGCAATAGTTACCATCTTGGTTGTGGGTACAGGGGGATACAAAGTGCCGTGTTGTTAATGGGTGCCATAGTGTTAACTGGCACCTATTCTTGGTAATTAGGAACACAGTCTGGGTATATGGATTAGAGTTTGGGTACATAGATATACAAAGAGAATTGAAGCGGTAAAACCAATGGATAGACAAATAAAGCTTTCAGAAGAGTGGCAGAATTGCTACTGTAAATTGGTAGGGTGGGGGATAAGGGGATTTATAGGTTAAAGGTTTGGGAGAAGTCAACATGGGTTCTAGATATATTATTGTATTAATTATCTATCTATTATTATTTGACTTTGCTGCTGCTAACCGTTTATTATGGATTTCATTTCATTGTCGATGTTAAGGCCTTTGGGGTGTAGGGTTAATTCAAGACCTCCTTCATCACACAATACAGTCAAGGTCCAAACTCCAAAAAATACTTAATAAACATTGGCACATCTTGTTAGAAGATTAAATACTCAATGACATCTTCTACCCAAACCCGCGGCGTAGAGGACAGCATACTACCACAAGCAGACAGAAGAGCTGGGACCCCAAGGAAGACTACAGCGGTGAACACAGGTGAGCGGTGCACTGCGGAGGGGACGGGACGCCAGCCCCCTGCACCACCTCCTCTGTGCACTCACCCACTCCATCTCTCCCACCTTGACTGTGTCTGATCCCCCCACCATCAGGGCCCCTGGACTCAGCCCATTTCCACTGCCCAGCAGCCCTCACAAACCATACCCCATTACCCCACTCCAAATCCCTTTGCATGTTTTTGCAGCGTTTATTTGTGCAAGACCACAATAAATGACCTACTGCATAATTACATTTCTCACTTTTGTTGTTATTAGTACATGCACGTTCAACATTATAGTGCAGCTCCTTCTTTGAGCGCAGAACAGCAACTGCGTAATTACATTTCTCACTTTTTTTGTTGTTATTAGTACATGCACGTTTAACATTATAGTGCAGCATCTTCTTTGAGCACAGGTTACAAACCTCCATTTCTACCATTGTTCTCAGTTTGGATGGAGACATATGGAATTCAATTACCCATGATAAATCACTGTAGGAGATATATCGAGGTAGCCTTGGAATTTAATGTCCAAAGGCTATTCAATTTAGCTCTCGATTTCTCAGATTTCAGGTGCCTACACACAGTATCCATGAAATGTTCACATATTTGCTATAACAGGATTGCAGAACTGGTTAACCTGTACGTTTTTTTTTTTTAGGCAAAAACGTCTCCCATAACATCTGGCTTCAGGGCTAATTGGATAGCCCTGATGGATCGGGAGTTTACATGCTATCTTTAGGCTCGTCAACAAACTACAGTCATAAACAAATTTCACACACACACATACACTGCATGGGGTCTTGGTAATGTAGTCCAACAGTTTTGCCAGTTGGAGAGGTGGAGGGAACAAGTTTGTTGAACAAAAAAACATTTTTGGATGCTCTGCTTCTTTAAAGCAAATATTGGGTGAAATTTCATGCAATCTTTAGGCCTTGAGGGGAGTGTAAAAAAATATCCAGTTTTCAGCTTAGTGAACCAGGCAGTACACTTATAAGGTGTCATGCAGGTATCGGCTTCGATGACAAAAAAATTTGACATGCAAGAAATTTTCACTCATCTCATCTCTAGCACTGAACATGTTAACAACGTCTGCTAAGCAGATGGAGAATGGTTTTGCCAACAATTGTTACTCATTTGGAAGCAATGTAACAGAACATTCCAAAATGTAACATTGAACAAAATAATCCCACCAAACTCGCAGTCGTGATGCGACTCTTTTGAGGAAAAAAAAAGGCAAACAACTCCAGCATAATAGCTCAACAAATCTTATACATTATATACCAACATACAACCAGTTTATTATAAACATTTTCAGGTAATCAGTCTTATAGATTTTTGAGCAAGTCTGATCTTCCCCATAAACAAGTCCTTCTCTGTTGTGTCATCCTTAATTGTAAAAGTGTTCAGCTTACATAAGGTTCACAAACCTTGACCCTGACCCTCCATTTTCATTTTTTTCTATAGGGGGGTGGCACCAAATTATAACACCTCCAGGCATAGGTGCCGATTTATGTTTTTGCTGGTGGGTGCTCAAGCCAAAAATATAGGGAAGTGGCTTCATGGGAAAGGGGCGTGGCCACAAAATAAAACTGATTTATATTACGCAGCACAGTTGTCTCCAATATTCAAATAATGGCAACAGTGCCAAATACATAAATGCCCACACAGTGCAGGTACAAAAATCCCCCCCACAGTGCCAAATACATAAATGCCCCCACAGTGCCAAATACATAAATGCCCACACAGTGCAGGTACAAAAATCCCCCCACAGTGCCAAATACATAAATGCCCCCACAGTGCAGGTACATAAATGTCCACACAGTACCTGTGCCAGCGACAAGGGAGGGGAGTGCAGTGGGACACGGGCGGTTGGGCCACTGCTGAGCGGGTGCTCATTAATTTCCGTGGGTGCTCGTGCCCTCAAGCACCCACAGAATCGGCACCTATGCCTCCAGGTGACTGGCATGAACTTCCGCCTCTGTAGAGACATGCTGCATTTTATTTTTTTAAGCATGACAAATAGCGCTACTGCAAAGTTCCCCTACATTGGTATGCTGCAAATATGTGTCAGATATAAACAAGCTATTTAATTCACATAAACTACTTAAATCAGTCGAACACTGCTCTTGAGAAGTATGAGTGCACAGATTTATGAGAGCAGGGGGCCAACACTCACCATGCTTATAACTGATGTATAAGGTAAGGACTAATATTGTAAGCATTGGATACTTATTATGGAACAACCGTATTGGATTTATTATTTAAAGACATTTCAAAGATGGTGGCTCAAAGATTTTCATTTAAATTTTTGTAGTTCATATACTGACATCTGTTGTTATGTATCCAATAATTGGCAGTAATTGCCATACAGAGATCACTAGGCCCCCATACATTAGTCCGACTTGTCCTAAGGACAAGTTGGACTAATATGCTCCTAAGCTCCCCGGGAGGCTTGGGTTACGATTTGGTGTTGGCAGGCAGCAGGGTCGGAGCAGCGTCTGGGAAGCTAGTAGCGGCATTTGGCAGTGGGCGGGAATCGGCTGGTGAATTTGAAAAAATATTTAGAATAGACTGGCCAGCTGGTTATTGGCTGAGAGTATTCTCTCAGCCAATCAGTGTCCGGCCAGTCTTTAAAAAATATTTTTTTCAAATTCACAGCCGCTTCCAGCCCCGCCGCCCGGCAAATGCTGCTACTAGCTCCCAGCCACCCCTCAGACCCCACTGCCAGCCCCCTGCCTTTGCATATACTGTAGGTGTGTGCCAGCAGTGCTTCACTGCTGGCACACACCTAATAAAGGACCCAACACATCGTGGTTGCTCAAAAGTACCCGTGTTGTGCCACTGATGGTTCCGATCTGATAAATTTAATGTGCAGCCTGTCCAACCTCCCCATAATGCATCGGGTCGGAGGGGATGTGAAACACATCCATCAGAATCAGGAAAAATCGTCCCAAATCGGATAAGTGTATGGGCACATTTACTTGTGACTTACTTGTGTCCCTGATTTTTGCAGGATTTCATCCACAGCCCCATAGGTCTGCACACAAAAATCCATAAGTTTGTTTCAGAATGGAGGGGAGCAACTTGAGTTGCTCTTGGCGGCATACAATAGTAACTCACCGACCACATCTAAATGAATTGAGTCCACATTTGTGGCAATGTAAATGTAAAACAATAAGATTATTATGTTATTGCATTTTTAAGAAGTATTTTGCAATTTATCTTTTTATAGGCATGAAATAACATACTAAATAAATGTTAATATACATTTAATAATCGATATTTATTACTTATTGTATGCATTTATACTTTTATCCATAAAATGTATTATATACATTCTAAATTGATATTTCTTCTACTTGGGATATAGGGCCTTAGTCAGACTTGTACATGATGTTAATGTAGGACATGGTGGAGTGTTTTATTCCACTGGCTGCACACATGCCAAAGACACACTGTACACATGCAGTGATTGAACTAGGATTTTGCGCACACAGAAGATTTACAAAGCGAGCGATAGGTAGTGAGCATTTAAAGAGGTAAATGGGAGTAGCTACAGAAACGCAGGTGTGCAAAAACAAGTACTGTGATTTCACCCGTAGCTGGACAGCCCTCGCCATCCATGGAGAGATGCTCAGTCTTAGACAGTATAGACTTACACAGAGGTCTGATATGTGTTAAGTTACCATTTTGCACATACTGTCAACGGTGGATGTGAGATTCCGGTAGTAGCGTTTCTAAAGCTGGCCATACACTTTTCTGATTTGGCCACTTTTCACTCGATTCTGGGCTGAGAAATTGGGTAAAAAGTGGTCAATTTGCAGATGTTTGACATCTAATCCAATGTGCAGTCCCATGCGCATCGGAGGAGGAGATCAGCCCGACCTCCGACTCGGATAGCCTCCCAGCAGCAAGGAATGGGATCGCATGTGATAGATCCCATTCAAAAGGACTGCTAGCGATCCTGCCGCTCAGGAAACACTTCCTGGGCGGCTCAAGTGGGATGGGCTGCGACTTCTCCAGGGGAGTAGTGTAGTGTATGAAGGGCTTAAGACGGCATATGAGTCACAAGCAAATCATTGCAGTTTCACAGCCAGTGAAATTGCATCTGTGAATGCATTCCCGTACATCTCCAAATCAGGGGTGCTCACAGATTTACTTTAAAGTAAAAGCTGAAAAATCTCCACATTTGGGGCTAGCAGATGCTAAGGCGTGGGAAATTTCCCTGCAATGAAAAATACAGCTTGACTTAATGATGATTGGATCTGTGAAATAAACAATTTGATCTAAAATGCATATGGTTATTGTTAATCTTAGGACATTTTTTTTCAATCTTGATCATAAAAACACGTATTAGTACAAAAAAAATGTGAACTATTAAATATGTCTGGACAAACATGACACAAACTAACCCTAATATAACTTTACTTGGCCTTTTTAATGATATAAACTCCTAGTGATGTCATTGGACTGCTCATTAAGGTTACTGAAACCCTTTCAGCATCAAAACAGTCACTGCATCTAATGGTGGCACTGCTGATATTACGGTCTCACATCACTAGTATCATGGGCAAAATTCCAAAGTAACCATCTGTGAAGAGTTTGCATGTCACCTCCAAGGTGGACCCGAAGCCTCCGGCCAGCACTGAGCTGCTATGTCCTGTGATGGCAGTTTCAGGGCTCGAGCATCTGCAATTCAGAAATCGCCACTAACATGGTAACAGGCTGCTGGTTGGCAGAGAACTGTAACCATGGCAGTGGCTACTGTTTTTTTACAGTATGTAACTCTATAATATCTAAAATGGCGAACTTACTGCCACTGCTGCAAGTACAGAGCCCAGGAGTGTACGATATGTTCACGAGAGACAACTCCGGGTTTTTTTTGTTTTTTTTTTAAAGCATTGCCCTTGGTAAAAGGTGAGGCTAGATGCCAAAGTAAGGTCCTACTTTATTTGGGAAACTGTTTCAAACTAAAGCTGAGTCATGAAACAGGTTTGTTACTACTGCAGGGAGTTCTGCTTGTGAGCGTGCCAAAGGATACGGTTAAATATTTATTGCATATGTTAGATGTGACTTTGTGAAATAAGCACACACACAAATTGGAAGGAATAGCAGCTAACCATTCTACAGACGTAAGAAGACATTTTCTGCTTTTCTGTTGCCTGTTCTTACAAAAAATATTATCATTTACAGAACAAACTGTAACACTGTAGAATGTTGCCCTTCAAGGGGATTAAGAACACAGCAACAGAAGTGGTTGAGCAAAATTATATTGGAGACCAGGACAGAAAAGCCTGGGAAAAACGTCTGCTGGAAAATTCTGATTTCAGTTTTCTGGCTGATCTACAATTTCTGCCTTTGGCAGTTCCTTTGTTTAAATCTCCAATGGGGCCCATTTCCAATCCAGCCTGTTTCACCTTAAACTGAAAACTCAATTTAAGATGCAATGTCAGTCTTGGAAGTGGGCACGTAACTCATCTGCACAAAAACTATTTTCCGAGTCAACTTTAGCATGACCTGCAGAACCTTACCAAGTCCTGTATTCCTAGATCTGGATAAAATATCAGAGAACACTTATTGTTGTAACTCTGTAAGACATGGTGAGAACGCTTCATCCTTTCATGTAGTGCCATTATAGTCTTTCTACCTTTGAAATGTTTAAGCCAATTGTTCTAACTTACAATATCATGTTTGGCAATGCAATAGGCCTGATTCCGAGATGGACAGACTTTTGTGCACTGGCACAAGTGGTGAGTTAAGGTGCCCAAACACTAGGCAATTCACATGCGATTTGGGCTCTTATCACGGGATTGTGGCGATTAATTGCATAAAAAGCATCCAAATTGCATGTGATTGACAGCAGGATCGGTGTGATGTGCACCAAACTGCAGCCTGCAAGTCTCACTGGCTGCAGAAGTGATCTGTTAGATCGGATCCAAGCCCGGACAGATATTGTATGCGAAAGGACCGCAAACAATGTAATCACCAACCCTCTCTCTGTCCCGGCATCCCAACTGTCTCGGTTCCTGAATTTTGCTCAATCCACGCGGCATAATGTGAATTATGGTTCAATCCATGTGGCATAACATAATTTTTGGGTCCTTCTGTGTGAATTGACATTTTTTCCGAGTGACATACAGTAGTGTGAATTTTGGGTCATTCTGTGTGGCATAATATGTAAGGGGCAATTATAAAGGGTCTACTATAGTGTTTCATAATGGGGGCTATTCTAGTTCACTCGCAAAGGCAAATTCTCTCTCTAATGGACACAACCATATGCACTCCAGATGGGCCTGATGTTACATGTGGTGAGAGAGTTAGATTTGGGTAGGGGGTGTACTTTAAACTGATATATATATTGCAGTGTAAAAATAAAGCAGCCAGTATTTACCCTGCACAAAAACAAAATAACTCACCCAAATCTAACTCTCTCTCTATACATGTTACATTTGCCCCACCTGCAGTGCACATGGTGTTGTCCAACTGAGAGTGAATTTGCCTTCGCAAGTGAACCAAAATACCCCCCAGTGTGTATAAGGGGTATATGGTGTGGTACACTACACTTAAGGACATGCCCCTTTTCAGTGGCCACACCTCCTTTCCCAGAACACATGCATGACTACAGCCCACACTTTTCCATACCCCACAACCAATGAATTTAGAGAGACATTATAAAAAAAAAAAAAAAGAAGAATGCAATTTTAATACATATGATTTACGGCCAACCTTGTGGCCAGCTGGTGATCATTGTGTCATGGTGATGGTCCTCTCTGGATACTGGAAGTCTTGAAACCAAAAACTGGCCCATTTTTGGCCTTGTAAGGAATTCTAACTGATATCCTTCTTTTATTATGTTTATAACCCATTTGTCTTGAACCGAATGGGTCCAAATATTTACAAACTTTTGTAATGTCCCTGCTACTGGTAAGGATTCCATGGGGGCTGGACAGTCATTGCTTCTGAAAACCTCTTCTAGCTGACTGACGAAAAAATGCTCTGGAGGTTGCTGGAGCATATCTGTCCCTGTAAGGGCGACCTGGTCTATATGACCTCGCTTGCCTGAAGCTCTGTCTTGGGTACACATTCCCAAATTTTCCTCTCTTGTCCTGTGGGAGCCTGACTGACTTTTCCCCGGACATTCTCTGTATCATGGCATCCACCTTGGTACCAAATAAAAATGAGCCTTCATAGGGTAACATCGCCAATCTATTTTTAGAATGGGAGTCCAACGCCTAGGCCCTAAGCCACAAAGCTCTTCTAGCCACAACTCCTGATGTAACAGCTTTCGCTGCATAGTCAATAACATCTAATGAGGCCTCACACATGTATTCGACTGCCATTTGTATCTGCGTTAACTTTTTACTGATTTGATCCCTAGGAGTTTTCTCCTGAAGATCCTCCTGCAATGCTCCACACCACAACCTAAGGGCTCTGGATATTGATGCAACCGCAACTCCAGACTTCATGAATATGGAACTTGCTATATGCAACCTTTTGAATGCATTCTCCATTCTTTTATCCATTGGATCCTTCAGTGAAGCTCCATCTTCCAATGGAATAGTTGTTCTATTAGACAGCTCAGCTACCGCTGCGTCTACCTTTGGGATGGCACACCATTTCAGGAATTCCTCATCCTGTACCGGATACATACGATCTAACCTTTTAAACGTACCCACTCTTACCCGTATTGAGCCATTCTTTCATTATAATATATCTTTCACAAACTTGTGCACTGGAAAACACCTTTTCTTCTTTCCTCTATCTTCAAACAACGCATCACTTTCTGACTTGACAGACTCTTTATAATATAATGCTTTATATAAGTTCTTTAGGACTAATTCTACCACTTCCAAATCGAAATGACGGTCCTCCTCGACCAATTCTCCAGATTCCACACTTGAAACACATGAACCATTATCATCAGAGAAATCTTGTGCTATGTCTTCATCATAGCTAAGGCTAGCCTGTGACCAAGACCTTTTGTTATTAAACTCTTATTTAGATACAAAATTCTTTTTCATCCAATCCATCATGTTATTTAACTGATCTGCCACTGATGGTTCTGCATCTCCCTGCTTTGAACAATCCACACATAACGCCTCTCCAGATAACGCCTTATCACATGATAAACATGACTTAGTTACATTTTTCTTCTTGCACAGCTTCTTCCTAGGTGCAGGAGGCACACTACAAATAAAGAAATAGAAACCCTTACTAACTATCATAGAAAAAAACTCTTTGGCTAATAACCAGTCCTCTGTGAGGACCTACCTGGGCAGCAATGTCGGTAACTTCTGAGAGGATTCTTCCACAGTATCCAGTATAGCGATCTCACTCCTATCCACGGAAAACGCCATTCTAGTTTAAAAACCAGCGAGATTATATATATATATATATATATATATATATATATATATATATATATATATATATATATATATAGATATAGTCGCTGCCAGCGCAGCGGGCACCCGACTTCTATACAGAAGCACAGCCGGAAGTCGTCACAGGACGCTGTGGAACGCAGCGCCCTTTTAACGTGCGTGTCATAGCGCCGGGCAGGACGCCGCTTCCCGTGTGCCACAAGACGCTGTGGAACTAACATGCGGGGGACGCCAACACACTTCCAGCCCATAGTGCTTGCATTAAGGCTTCGGCGCCTTTCTTCTTCAGGGATCGCCGCCGGCCCATACCAGATGAGGGAAATACAAGGCTCCGCCATTCCCCTGCTGCCCAGGGACGACTGCAAACCAGCCAGCCGTAAGTACGAAAAAAAATAATAACAAACCTAACACTACACTATGATTTCAGAATCATAGGGTAATTGCAAGGCAAAATGTTCTTATTCAAGTCAGGTTGAGGAACAGGGGAAGGGCAGATACAAAATTTGATTAAGCTAAATTATGGGTATGGATCATAGGGTCGACATCCATTGGGTTGACCACTGAAGGACGACATTCATCAAGATCGACATACCTGAAGGTTAGGTCGAAATGGGGTTTTTCTTTTTGGACTTTGCTGTCGCCTTGATCGTTACATTTGTGCAGAACCATTGTAGCATAGATCCACTATACAAGTGCCTTTACAGCAACGCCTGTCTGTGCGGAATCAGTTCCATCCTTACCACCGCATCCACCCTAGATAACTTCTGGAAGAACCTCAGTAGCCTAAAGGCACTGTATTAGTGCCATTTACAGTGGTATCTATCGGTGCGGATTGAGTTCCATCACTATCATCATATCTATCCCAGATACCATCAGGAAGAAATTTAGGGCATCTGACCCCGGTTGACCCTGCTGAACGTTCATCTTTATTTAGTCCAGTCCTAATCAGACTTTCTTTTCACGGCCAGCGCTGTTCTGACCACTTTGTGAAGATTCTTCATATCTAGAAAAGTATGGGACCTACAACAGCCCCATCATATATGGATGTTTAAAATTCCTAATCCTGGTATAACACCTATTTAAGATTGCGACCTCTATCTTTTTATTGAATTCCACCATATAATGTGAAAATATTTGAGGCATCTTCATATATTCCTGATCGTGTCTTTTTTTAAAACCCCTGATGAAGTCTTTCTAAAGACGAAACGCGTTGGGTTGTTACTGTCTTCAAAAGAACTGAGACACCACACGTTTTTCTACAAATGTTTTAATAAAATTTGTCATCTTTTCAAAAATGTTCAAAAAATGTTCTGATTATTTGTACATTTGACACATTCACTGCACTAAAGGTGGTGGAAACCTCTGGCGCTCTCTATTTTTCTCTGCTATCCTACCTATTGTCTCCCACTAACAGGGGAGTCTCTTTAGAGTAGCAGCCTATTGTGTGGCGCGACTAGAGTCATTCCTAGTTGTGATATATATATATATATATATAGATATAGTCGCTGCCAGCGCAGCGGGCACCCGACTTCTATACAGAAGCACAGCCGGAAGTCGTCACAGGACGCTGTGGAACGCAGCGCCCTTTTAACGTGCGTGTCATAGCGCCGGGCAGGACGCCGCTTCCCGTGTGCCACAAGACGCTGTGGAACTAACATGCGGGGGACGCCAACACACTTCCAGCCCATAGTGCTTGCATTAAGGCTTTGGCGCCTTTCTTCTTCAGGGATCGCCGCCGGCCCATACCAGATGAGGGAAATACAAGGCTCCGCCATTCCCCTGCTGCCCAGGGACGACTGCAAACCAGCCAGCCGTAAGTACGAAAAAAAATAATAACAAACCTAACACTACACTATGATTTCAGAATCATAGGGTAATTGCAAGGCAAAATGTTCTTATTCAAGTCAGGTTGAGGAACAGGGGAAGGGCAGATACAAAATTTGATTAAGCTAAATTATGGGTATGGATCATAGGGTCGACATCCATTGGGTTGACCACTGAAGGACGACATTCATCAAGATCGACATACCTGAAGGTTAGGTCGAAATGGGGTTTTTCACATTTTAATCTCGAATGTCAACGCAGTCGACATGGACACTATACACAGTGTCCATGGCCCATGCCTCGCTACGCACGGGCTACTATTCTATTCTCCCACCACGTCCTAGTGGATGGTAGGGCATGTCGGCTAAAAAAAAACAAAACAAAACATGAACACTCCCATGTCGCCATAATGCAGGTGTCAACCTTGATGCATATCGACCTTCCCCATGTCGACCTAGTGACGTATACCCTTAATGACATGGGTGAAAGAAGATGTAGAACTTGAGTTATCAAGGTGTCAACATCTTGACTCAAATCAGGTCTTCAATGATCTCCAATGCAACTCTTGCAAGTTAATGTTTCTAGATACTGAACTGATTCCCATATTGGCCGCTATGACTAAAAAGGTGGCCACACAACTTTCAGATCTGTCCAACAAAACTTGTGGCAGATTTGGCCATATTCATAATAGTTAACCCTTTGAGTGCAAACCTGTGAGAGATGTTCAAAATATCTGCTAAAAATGCCAGTGTTGCTCACAGTTGGTATATAAATTCAAATAAAAAATGTTGTGTAAAAAAATATTATATTTCCTATAAAAAAGGTAAACCTCACAGGTCATTTTGATGGATATACATGTTTACTTGCTAATTTTCACACCTATTTTGACAAATTCACTTGGGACTCAAAGGGTTCAATTAGCCAGTTATTTGGCAAAATGGCCTGCATAGAACTTTCTTGGTCACCAGGCCATCAGCAGAAGACCAGCCCATCTTCCTGCCTACTACGATAAATTGTTTGACTAATCTAACACTATGGTGGATTTTAAGAATATATTAACTTTTATTTATAGAATGCTGCTATACAATACCTTAACTACACATTTTGGTGCCGTGCGTCAGTAGGAGACTGATGTCCTGACCCCTCCCCAATACTCAGAATAGGTATAGTGTACGCCAAAAGTTTAGGAGCGTGACTTCATGGGGAAGGGTTGAGGCAACAAAAAGTACTAATTCATATTGCACCACACAGTAGTGTCAGTTGTACACATTCACTGGGTAGAGCCCCTTGGGCACACTGCTCCAGTATTACACAAACCGTAATGTCCATTACACAACATGGTTATGTCTCCTACACATTATGCAGTAGCAAATGCAGCATAGGAGCAGAAAGAATTACACATGGCCGCAGCGTGCGAAAAAGCTGCAGACTGAGTGCGGTGAGCGGCAGTGAACATCCGTGCGAGTGATGCTGCCAGATGGTGCACCCACAGTGTAAATGCACTTCTGGCATACACCTAGTTATGGTCCTGCTGCTGCATTCCACAGTGTTGTACACTGACCTGTTAATGACACAAGTTACATACAAAATGAAACAAAGTTTATAAAGCTCTGCCAAAGTGAGCTTACAAAGAGGTGTGGGGAACAACTGATATACAGGACTCAGCAGAATAAAAAGTGAAGCCGCTATTGGGGGAAGCGTGGACAGATTCTATATACTGTGCAATTACCGAAACTGCGTTATTCCTCACTGTTACTTGCCCAGTGCCCTCTGCATAGGAGTCATGGGTATATTCTCAACATTCAGGTCTCAGAAAAGACTCAGTCATCTTGTGCGCCAATGTGCGCTTTCCTCAAGATCATGTAACATACAAACATAAAAATATAAATACTCACCCACACCTAGGGTTGGAATTAAAAATGCCAGAATTTGAATCCCAGTATTGGCATTTCCAATCCCAGGAATTCAGGATTAGTGTACCTGCTCCCGTCTCCGGCTGTGTGTATGTGGTCATAGGTCACACTGCGCAGTCTGCTGGTCACACAGTGGGGGGGGTTCTCGTTTATTTTTTTTAATTAGGAAAGCCAATCCTGGGATTACGCATTTTTTTCAATCCCGAATCCAGAGTTTAAAATAAATTCCCCAGGAGTGGCATCCCTACTTACAGCGCAATGTCACTTCCCTACGATGACCACCGTGTGGGAGAGTGGGAAGTGGCACTGGGATATGAATATTTACATTTTTAGGTTTGTATGTTTTGACAAAAGCATATTAAAGGAGATGAAACGTTTATGTACAAGACATCTCTATTTCTGTGAGACCGGCATGCAGCAGGCAAAAGAAAAATCTTTAAATACTGTATGTGTGTCAGAGCACCTCCAAAACATCAGATCTTGTGTGGATTTACCAGTATACAGTGGCTAGAACCTACCAAAAAGAGACAATAACCAGTGAACCAGCACCCAAGGTTAGCCCATCTGGTTTGATCTCAGAGGACTACTGTAGCATAACTTGCTGGAAAATTGTTATATTACCCACCTCAAAAAGCCCTTAGAATTTCTCCAAGGACTGTCCGCAAACCCATTTGATTGCAATTCAAAAAGGTCACACTTTATTTTAGGTGGTAACCAGAATTACAGTCCCAACAAAATATGTAGCAATTGAGAACATTTATTTTGAACTGTTATTCTTTTCATTAAAGGCATATAAGAACTCATATATCCATCTGCTGCCATCATTACCTTGCCTGACCCAGACTACTCCCTATCACAAAGGACAAAACACAGCCCCCTCCTCTTGGTCGATTCCTAACATGTTAACAGCTGAGACACAAACATTAACACTTTATGATGAGAAATCCTAAGATTATAGAAGTGTAGACCTTGCTAAATGTGAAAAATAATGTACAGGCTATTAAACGATAATATATATCAGCAGATACAGGAGTATATATACCAGAGGGATATCCCACACCAAGATCAATCCTTCGTACAATATAGAAAACGGGTTCCACCAATTAAATGTAAATTATTTGAAACCCTATTGTGAGTTGGTGGTGCTACCAACTGACTACAGATGGCAATACACCTTAAGATTTATTATGCAATCAGGTTAATTGGAAACAAAATCTGGTAACATATGAGAACAACCGACAATTGACCATTTGCTCCAAAATGCCAGAAAACTGTTAAAAAAAAAGTTATTCATATTCAGACAAATTGGTTAAATGCAATGGCATCTGTGGTGACTATGGTCCATTCCCAGACCCCGAACTGGTGGGCCTCCAACAGGTTTGGTGTATGGAGCCACCATTGCAGCGAAAGACGACTGCAGGGCGACAGGATGATTCGCCTGTGCATGTGCACGTGACCCGGACCACTGTTTCAGCAGATCCAGTTGGAATGTCCGGGAGTGGAAGCGGCCAAAGGGAAGTGCCTCAAAGGAGGCGACCATCTTGCCTAACAGGCGGATGCACAGATGTACTGACACTCTGTGAGGACTGAGTACCTGTCTGGTTAACTCCTGAAGGGAAAAAATCTTCTCCAATGGAAGGAAGATTTTCTGTAGAGACGTGTCCATGATAAGCCCCAAGAAGAGAATCCTTCGGGACGGAGTCAGCTGGGACTTTTTGTAATTCAGAACCCACCCATGTTGTAGTAACACTTGACAACAAACATGAATGTTCTGAAAAAGTACCTCCTTGGACGGTCCCTTGATCAAAAGATCGTCCAAGTACGGGACCACATTTATCCCCTTCGTGTGTAGCAACGAAATTATCACTGCCATGATTTTTGTGAAGAGGCGTGGGGCGGACGCCAGGCCAAATGGCATTGCCCGGAATTGGAAGTGATCTTCCTTGATAGCAAAGCGAAGGAACTGTTGGTGATTTTCGTGTATTGGGACATGTAAATAGGCATCTTTTAGGTCTAAAGAGGCCAAAAATTACATTGGTTCCAGACCAGCCACTACTGATCTTAGCGATTCCATCTTGAACTTGTGGTAGGTTATGTACCTGTTCAATGTCTTTAAATTTAAAATTGGGCGCACAGTCCCGTCTGGCTTTGGCACCAGAAAAAGAGGTGAATAAAAGCCTTCTGTGCGGTTGGCTGCTCGGACCGGCATTATGACCCGAGCTGCCAAAAGTTTTTGAATGGCCTGTATCAGTAGTAAATCGGTCCTTTTCGACATGGGGGAGACCTGTCGTGAAAAACTGACGAGGAGGTCTGCAAGCAAACTCCAGCTTGTAACCCTCTGTCACAATTGACAGAACCCATTGGTCTGTACATGCCATAATCCAGTGGTGATGAAAATCCCGCAACCTTCCCCCCCACTCTGGGGTCCCCCAGATAAGATGGGAGACAGTCATGCTGCAGGCTTTTCTGGTTGCTTGGGGTCAGTGCGGCGGGCTCCTGCTGTTGAGGTAGTGGCCGCGCCTCCGAACCCTCTACCTCTGCCTCGGGAAGAGGCAAAGGCCCCTCTAGGCTTACCCCTAAACTTTGGTGCTCCACGAAAGGAACGGAAGGAGGGGCCTTGATAAGGCTTTTTAAGAGGTGGAGCGGAGGTGGGCAAGAAAGTGGACTTGCCCCCTGTGGCCTGAGCAATCAGCTTGTCCAGCTCTGGGCCAAACAGTACATCACCTGTAAAAGGAAGACCTTCAACAGCCTTTTTTATGTCTGCCTCTGCCTGCCACGATTTGAGCCACAAGGAACATCTAGCTGTGACGGACAAGGCAGAGACTCTAGCCACCAAGGCTGCTGAATCTCTGGCGGCTTCTCCAATGTACGCGGCTGATTCGCGCATATTGGCCGCCAGCAAAGCCAAGTCTTCTAAGGGCCTTTGTTCCTCTATGCCTGTTGCTAATTCCTCAGCCCAAGTTTCCATGGCTCTGCTCACCCAAAAAAATGGCTAAAACAGGGCGTAGGGTGACCCCAGCGGTGGTAAAGATATGTTTTAAACCCGCTTCTAAACGTCTATCAGGAGCATCTTTAAGTGCAACAGCCCCTGGAATTGGAAGTGCTGCTTTTTTTGAAAGCTTAGACACTGACGCGTCAGCCAAGGGCGGATTTTCCCACTTAGCCCTTGCCTCGGGAGCAAAGGGATAAGTAGATTTAAAACGTTTTGATAACTGAAACTTTTTCTCTGGAGCTTTCCAAACATCCAATAAGGGTTTGTCCAACTCCACAGATTCTGGGAAACACACCACCACTTTAGGAGGGCGGCCAAAAATGGGGATAAAGGCCGGCGTTTCTGGTTCAGTTACATTCAAAGTGACCTTAACAGCCTGAATAAGGGCCTCTAGGCCCTGAGTACCTTCTATAATGTCATCCCCCCCCCCCCCCCATCAGCCTGAGGGAGGGGATCATCCTGTACCTCCACATCTCCTACAGGATCATCCTGTTCATCCCCAGAAGAATCCCCCCTCATAACCAAGGGAATACTCCTTTTTTTAGGTGGGGGAGGAATGCTTACAGGTTGAGAGGTAGTAGCTCTTACCACAGAATCCACTGAGCTGATAAGGTCCCTGGCCCAGGAAGGCTCAGCTGAACCCATAGAAGCTAGATGGGAGTGTAACACTTCCCTGTCCCTGTGGGACGCAGCCAGTTCTGCTGCCAAAGTGGATAAAATACTAGTGACCCCTTCCACATTAAGAAGGGGAGAAGGGGTCTTGTCTGCTTCATCTCTCTCATAACACTCCTTGCACAGGGTTACACCCTTAATGTGCTGAGTAAACTGCTGAGTGCACTGGGTGCAGACAGCCAGTTTCTGAGACGCCTTAGAAGTGCCTTTAGCAGCCATTGCAAGCACTGCCCAGCTCACAGTCACACACAAGAAAATGGTAGCAGTGAAGGAGATAAAGAAAGTAATAGGGGGAGAGGAGCCTGTCTTCCCCAAATTAAGCCCACAGTACAGGATATCACTCCAAAGGGAATCCCAGCAGGAATCCCTGTCACTCACCCAGCGCAGTGAACCGGCTGATGAGCAATTGGAGCAGCGTTCTGATGCCCTGTTCAGGAGATCCTTAGAGGCGCACCAGCAGGAGAGGCAGCGTGGGCTGTAAGATGGCGCCTCCGTGCAGCAGAGAGGGTAAGCTCCGCCCCCTCTGACGCGACACTCAACGCGCGCTGTGCACAGCGGCGCTGAGTGATGTCTGCACTCCATGCTGGACCAGCGCGTACTCTGGTCCAGCCGTCACCCCTAAGTTAGCCCCTGTACCTCCGGCGGGTGACGCGGTCCTGGACCCGTAACGCTAGCCGCGGGCGGCTGCGGCGGGTCCCCAGCGCCGATGCACTGGTGACCAGAGTCAGACGCATGTGCCACTCTGACCCCACCGGAGGGCATCCCACGTAGCAGGCAGCCAGCAGGGTCCTGAGGCACTTCATTAAATAATTTTTTTTTAGCTAACAGAGCCCCTATAAGAGGAGCCCTAGCCCAGGGATCCGACTCCTCCGGGCACTTAACTAAGACTGAGGTCTGAGGGGAGGATAGAGGGGGAGTAGCCATGCCACACTTCAATTTCTTAAAGTGCCGACTCCCCCAATGCATCACTCTATCCCCAGCTTAGTGACTTCAGTGTCCCCTTGGATAAAGGAGAATGAGGTGATGTTGCCCATGTAGATCATTGGTCTATTGCATCCTAAAAAATGATAGGCAGGATCTGATTGGTTGCGATGGGCAACATTATTTGTTATCCTCCCTTTATTTTTAGAAGCTTTAAAGACAAAGATCAGTAACTGTATTTAGCCTTTGCTGTGCAGCAGGGCCAACATGATACAGATGTGCTCCTCTGCACCTTACTAGCGGTAGCAGGTATTCTAGGCATGTTTGCCGCAATTAATGTCCCCACTGCATGTAAGGAACTGTATACACACATACAATACATAGGATCACATGGTACTTTCATAAATAAATCATACCTGTGACATAGGAGTATGATTGAGCGGGAACACATCTGCCGTATAGGTCAGACAAAAAGGGTGTACACACCCACTTGACCTTCTGCCAATATATTGTCCATTTAATGGAACAGTGTGTACCCTGCATTAGAAAATGCTGTTACAGAACAGTTAGAAAAAACAAAAAGATCTGTAGCATAACAGGTTTTGTAAGTAAGTTTTATTTATATAGCGCACTTTCTCCAACAGGACTCAATGCGCTTTTTTGGGGTTGTTTACTAAAAGATCATTTTCGAAGCTACCAAATCTGTGCAGAAGAACAAAAAAAATGCATGCAACACAAACCTGCTTTTGCATATGTCACTATTGCCATAGTTGTAAGCTTGCGAGCAGGGCTCTCATACCTTTGCCTGTCTGTAAATACCTTGTTTGTTGTATCACTGTCTCCTATTGCAAAGAACAATGGAATATGCTGCTCTATATAAGAAACTGTTAATAACTAAAATAAATTGCCTTAAAAGCAACAGAATAGCCGGATCTGATTTTTATATTCCCAGGGTACATTTTTCCATGATTAAAAGGCATGATATTTTACAATATCTATCATGAAACATTATTTCTCTAACATATGCAGCAATTCCACGCAAATATCCTGGTGGAAAAATTGTTAAATGAGAGCACATATACTTAACTATGCTAATGTTTCTCTATATGGGTCAACTTGTACTAGCTTCCAACAGTGCAATTGACCCAATATGTATTGATATTGAACAAAGTTTGGACAGATTTTAAAAGTGCATCTAAGACCCCTAATGATAAACAGGAGAACAATCTGGGAGAGGGAGATAGATTTGGGTATTTTCTTCATCGAGGTGGAGTAGAGACCAAAAGAGGATGTTAGTGTATCAAGGGAAGGTGTGTACAGAGAAACAGAAGGCCAAGAACAAGGTTGTGAGGGACTTAAAATATAGAAGGGACAGGAGGATGGGCAAGAGGAGATTTAAAAAAAAAAATTCAGAAAGGCAGCTGGTGAACTAGCGGAGCACAGTGCATTGGCCAAAGGTGTGATAGGTGGGCAGGAGAAAAGTGGTCAACTGTATCAAAAGGGATTGAGAGGTCTAGTAGGGTTTGTACTAGAAGTAACCCTTAAACTTTGCTGTGAGCAGATCATTTGTCATGTAAGTGATGGAAGACCCAAGAAAAGGTGCAGCATGACTGAGATAGGAGGTGAGTCATGTATTGGTTGTGTGTCCTTTCATGTTGCAGGGACTCACACATACTTTTGATGAACTTTAGTGAACCACTCATTGTCTACTTCACCTTCTCATGAATCGATTGGGCATTCATCAACTGCAGTATGTAGGCTTTTTCTAAAAACGTGCATAATCCAATACATATTAAAAGGTTACACAAAAACAGCTTAAAAAATAGAAAAGATACTTTATCTTTATTTTTAATGGCCACAATGATATAAAACAGACATAAATAAAATAAATCTTTCACACAAAACATATACAAGTATAAAAACAAAGCACTATATACATGGTAAAATGAAAATAAATATAAAAAATGTATTCTGTAGCACAAGCGTAATTTAATTTGTATGGATATAAATATAATTTGAAAGTTTGAGAATCCTACAATTATCTTTATCAATTAAAGCCATTTAGATTAGGCAATGGACTGTCAAAACCACTGTCTTGCTGTGGGGATATTCTATTCAGAATTAATTTCCGTGAAGGTAGTTGGCTGCCTCGACTTACATCAGAGTATGGCTTGAACTCTACAGCTGGAGGTGGAACGCTTGTGATTTTATTAGAATGCTGTGCACCGAGAGCTTGATCTCTTCTTTTTGCAAAGTGTGCCGAGTGATTCTGACCTTCATATCTGCTGCCAAATGAATCATGACCTCCCTCAACAAAAGAAGATAAACCTGTCGCTAATAAACTCCCTGTAGCATTTGGAATGCAAGATTGCGCTTTTGTGCTGGTTAAAGAGATCTGTACAGCTTGTCCTGGAAGAAGACTTTTGCCACTAACACAAGTCCAATCATTACTTCCATTTTCATCCCGAACAGGAGTTTCTTGGAGCTCAAACATTTGTCTGTCTGATTTGGTCTTTTGATAGTCATGGCAATGATAATCTTTCAGGCCTTGTAAAAATGATGGCTCACCTTGGTTCCCAAAGGTTATCTGAAGAGTCTCTGTAGTGGAGTCTGCACAATTGAAGGAATGGGCATCTAGAGGTGAACTCCTAGACCGAACTACAAGTTCTGGTTTTTGATCGGCACTGTCCATTCTCAGATACTTTGATGCACTGTGTTTAAGTACAGGGACATTTTCAGGCTTGCTAAATTTGCCATCATCAAGTTTGTCTTTCATATGCTTCCTGATGAGCTCATCAAGCGTCTTCTGCTCGGTGTTTGGATCTGTATGTCTGTCACTTGCAGGAGTATGGTTATTCGTTATTGATTTGTTGGTGTCCGTTTCATCAGTACTCACTTTTGATGCTAGTTAAAGAAGAAGATACTAAAATGCTTAATAAAAACACACAGGACAAATACTTTGATAAGGCGAAATTTCAGTTCATCCCAGTATAAAAATATATATATATATATATATATATATATATATATATATATATATATATATATATATATATATATATATATATATATATATATAATTGGTTTCCCAGAATGCGCCTTTCCTAGAATACAGGATAATGATTCGATATATCCAACACTAGACAGATCTATAGTGACAATACAGAAATAATTTTCCTTTTACAATACAAAATCTTAATTCAAAAATCTTTTTTATTGAAAGATGTCTTCTCAGTGACGATTTGAGTCCAACGCGTTTCGTCAATGAATTGACTTCATCAGGGGCATTTTGACAGCAGAACAATACACACTGTAAATTGTAACAGAACTGTGTCAAAAAGATAGTAGATGCAGTATATACACATAATTATTAAAACATAGTTAAAAAATGAATAAATAAATACAAGACATGATGAGGAGGGATGACAAGATCTGAAGAGAGGGATGATGGAGACGTCACCATACCAAAACAACACTCTCAATCTTTATTAAGAGAAGTGATTGATAGATGGTAATCAAGAGGTATATGAAAAACCCGTGAAAGGCCTGGACTTTTCTGTGAAATAACCAATCACCAAATTTAAGACCTGCAAGGTCATCATACCCAGTATATACTCCTTAAATGGGATACAAGTAGCGGTCTGTTCTCATATATTGGAAGTGGTCTTGACAATAAGATCTGAGATAGAAGACAATAATCCATGCTATAAACTGTCTATGCTCCTTATGGAAAAAAAAGAAGGAGGAGCTAATAGAGGTTACATACCATTGGATATTACCATTTAAAGAAAATCCCAAGTGGAAACTAAGTCCACTGATGAATCCCAAATAGCTTCTGAGGGATTCATCAGTGGACTTAGTTTCCACTTGGGATTTTCTTTAAATGGTAATATCCAATGGTATGTAACCTCTATTAGCTCCTCCTTTTTTTTTCCATAAGGAGCATAGACAGTTTATAGCATGGATTATTGTCTTCTATCTCAGATCTTATTGTCAAGACCACTTCCAATATATGAGAACAGACCGCTACTTGTATCCCATTTAAGGAGTATATACTGGGTATGATGACCTTGCAGGTCTTAAATTTGGTGATTGGCTATTTCACAGAAAAGTCCAGGCCTTTCACGGGTTTTTCATATACCTCTTGATTACCATCTATCAATCACTTCTCTTAATAAAGATTGAGAGTGTTGTTTTGGTATGGTGACGTCTCCATCATCCCTCTCTTCAGATCTTGTCCTCCCTCCTCATCATGTCTTGTATTTATTTATTCATTTTTAACTATGTTTTAATAATTATGTGTATATACTGCATCTACTATCTTTTTGACACAGTTCTGTTACAATTTACAGTGTGTATTGTTCTGCTGTCAAAATGCCCCTGATGAAGTCAATTCATTGACGAAACGCGTTAGGTTCAAATCGTCACTGAGAAGACATCTTTCAATAAAAAAGATTTTTTAATTAAGATTTTGTATTGTAAAAGGAAAATTATTTCTGTATTGTCACTATAGATCTGTCTAGTGTTGGATATATCGAATCATTATCCTGTATTCTAGGAAAGGCGCATTCTGGGAAACCCATCCTATTTCTATCTTGGGTCCTGTCTAACAGAGGGCCCCCCAGTATTGCTGCCATATCTTTAAAGCGCGGTTGGGGTAACCTGTCTATATATCTATATATCGATAGATAGATAGATAGATAGATAGATAGATAGATAGATAGATAGATAGATATATATATATATATATATATATAGAAGAACGGGGGGTGTCCAGAGTGCGCTTCCAGTAGTACCACCTAGCCAATATGGGTATAAAGTCCCAACTTTATGTGATCCTGCCGTCACTTATATCCAAACGGAGTGTTCATAAGCTTCAAAATAACACCGAAGACTTCGAATTTTAAAAGATGGTTCTTTATTAGAAGCCCAACGCGTTTCGTCTACACGACTTCATCAGGGGCAATGGCTAAAAAGTGGTACAGAGAAAGGAATGTTGGCAAACATTCTATACAATATGGAATCTGGATTTATAAATTTCAAATTTCACATGATTTGTACATACCATGGCCTGGTGTGGCCAGAAATCCAGATAGAGGTGAACAAATGGAAATATCCTTTTACATATACAGTTAAAATCTGAAATAATGTAATTACATATCAAATTAATAAAAAATAATAATTTAAAAAAACAACATAGAGGAGCAAGCAATCGAAGATGAAAAGAAGACACATACCGGTATTGGTAGGTATGGGAGATAAGCGCCAAAAGGGATAAATCTCCAAAAATAGCTCCTTGAGAGGAGATAAAAATCCTACAGATAGTAAATATTAGTGGGTTAGTCCAAACATAAGGGGAGACAACCCAATTAATGCATGAGTTCTCGCAGTAGGAGGTACATACCACGGGGGGGTATGAATCCAAGGTATACGACTGGAGGGAATGTCTTCCTCTCTCACAGCCAGCCAGATAAAAGCAAATATAGAGTGATCCTGGAATAGTAATTCATGGATAAATAATCAGCCTTAAAGGCATATTCCAAGTTCTTATGACGAATAAAATGGGGGCGTTAGTATGTAAATTTATAAACGTAAAACGTCATCCAAAATATAAAATAATGGAGGGGGTGGCATGTAAATTCATGGACATAGAAACATCTTCCAGAAAGGGGCAATATATAGGAAGTCCACAATAATAAAGTATTACCGTATAAATGTCTGGCAAGGCAATATAAATAAATCAAAATCCATACAATAAAGTTCTGCCATAAAAATAAACATAGTAGTTTTTAATACATATTCCATGGGAATGGTAGATGAAAAGACACAGCTTCCCATAATAGGGCTTCAGATTCTATAGCTAGACTAAAAAGAGTCCATAATAAATTCATGTTATAATACGGACATCAATGATAAATTACATTTGACAGTTTAAAGTTCAAAGAGTGAGTATAAGTAAACTATACATGGGAAACACATTCAGAAATAGACATGTACACTCAAAATGTTAACACTCACCACAGCAAGAAAATATAGGTGCTTACTCCACTGCAGACCAGGATGAACTGAGTGGACATATGCAGCCTTTTTATAGGAGAAGGGTTAGAACCCTATTTCCGGTTTGGGAATAATCCCTATGGGACTCTCTAGCAATAATGTAGGTACAATACACCTACCAAATATACAGAGACCTAGATTAGTGTGAGAGGTAATAGTCAAATCAAACTAGAGCTGAAACGAAAATAAAATCAGTTTAATAGAGATGAACGCGCTAATTGGAACGCATAACCAGTCTGTATGCGTTCCACCGGTCAAAGCCGGATGCGGAAGTAAGGTGTACTGTATGGTGGCCGAAATAGACGAATGGAACGCAGACCCTTACCGTCTGCGTTCCAATCCAGAGGCGGAGCTGGATGGCCGGACGAAAGATCTCAGCAACACCGCCGGATAAGCGGAGGGGCGTGGGTGAAGGACGCACCATCCCCCGTTCGCCGATAACCGGAAGTGTTGGCATCGTCACATCCGGTCACGGTGGAACGCAGACTGCCGTGGTCTGCGTTCCAGCAACAGGGAGCAATGATCTTTAAAGATGTCTAGTGCGCAGGCGTGGGAGTTCACGCTAGCGTTCCCTATATATCCTAAGTGGAGCTAAAAATTAAATGTAGCTAACTAGTCC
Source organism: Crinia signifera (assembly GCF_055691185.1). NCBI lineage: Eukaryota > Metazoa > Chordata > Amphibia > Anura > Myobatrachidae > Crinia > Crinia signifera. The sequence continues at coordinate 231,061,103 of NC_139220.1, forward strand.
ATTAAGGATGGTGACTGTTATTAATGGATAACTGGCATATTAATAGATAGCTGACATATGGTAGGGGTTCAATATGCTTATAAACCTAACAATACAATATAATATAATAGTGTGGTGGAAATAAGCTATTTGAGAAAAATTAAATAATACTTTTAAAATCAATTAATTACTAAGTCTATAATAGATAGTTTAATGATTAAATTAATATGAGTGGGTGGTTATTATTTAATTAACTGATAGTAATTATTTATTAATTATAATTTTAAAAATAAGGTGGGTAATTATTATATGGTAATTTTAATGGGTGAAGGTGAGACTTATTCTAAGCCCATCCCTACAAGAAAAAACCATAGGGGAATGGGAGCCTATAGGAGTGAAATAAGTGAACGGGGAGGGTGTGTGAAAAAGAGGGGGATAAAAACCCCATAATGCTAATAATTCCATCGTGAACATTTTGAGTGTACATTTACAGGTATTGGACCAAGAATAAGTGATCAAGAATACATATATACATTTTTTACAGCCCTGTTTAATGTAACATGATGGAGAATATTATAGTATATCAAGACATAATTAAGGTCAATAATATATGTATATCTGGTAATAGATAGGGTAACAATAAGTGAACGGGGGGGGGTTGTATGAAAAAGAGAGGGGGATAAAACCCCATAATGCTAATAATTCCATAGTGAACATTTAGAGTGTACATTTACAGGTATTGGACCAAGAATAAGTGATCAAGAATACATATATACATTTTTTACAGCCCTATTTCGATGCAACATGATAGAGAATATTATAGTATATCAAGACATAATTTAGGGTCAATAATATATGTATATCTGGTAATAAATAGAGCAGCAACTTCTTGTGTTCAATATATCAAGGGTGAAGTGTCGCAGATGATGGTTCCATGATCGTAGATTACATTTATAGGACAAAGCGAAACAAGACAAAGACCATTTAAGGCATAATGAGGGAATATGCATATCATTCATATCCATATATATGGGGGCCAAGGCTTACACATAGACACGTATAAAGCATGTATGGAATGAGACCCGGTAACATGGAGTTTCCAAAGAATAATCAGGAAGTTTACTACAGGAATGAAACAATGTCGATGTTCTCGTTTAACCCTTCAGGGATCAGGGTGTTCAGGGTATAAATCCAGTAGCTCTCCCTCTTTGCCAACTGGAGTTCTCTATCACCTCCTCTGGGGTTGGCCTTCACATGCTCCAAAACTGTGAATGAAAAGTTGTTCTTTTCCACTTTGCTGTCATGTTTGGTGGAGAAATGTCTGGACAGGCTATGTAAGAGGAACTTGTTTTTAATATTCCGTAGGTGTTCCTGTATTCGGATCTTTAAAACTCTTTTTGTTTTGCCTACATAGGCCAGCCCGCAGCCGCATGTGATCCTATAAACTACGAAATTAGTGAGGCAGGTACAGCTTGACCCTAGTTTGTAGGTATGATTGGACGGCAGTTTAAAACTGAAAGAGTTTCGTTCCATATATTTGCAGCAAATACACTTATTGCATGGGATACAGCGATTGGATAGGCCTAAGAAAGTATTTCTGGAGGAGTTACTACTCGGGGTCTTTAGTTTGCTGGGTGCCAGAATGTTCTTCAAATTGCTGGCCTTTCTGAAGACCATTGTAGGTTTAGCTGGTAAGGTGGGTCCTAAGACTGGATCCTTCAGTAGTATATACTAGAGTATAGTATATTCCTAGAGGAACGCTTTCTGGAAAGAGGTTACAACCCTGAAAAAATCAAGGATGCTAAATTCAAAGCCCTGGGGAAAGAAAGGACAGACCTCCTACTAGGAGTAAAAAATAAACGGGAAGATGATCCGGCCTTCAAAAAAGCTAGACCTTTTATTACCCAGTTTAATAGGGAAAACCACCAAGTACGTAAGATCTTAGAAAAACACTGGTATATACTACTGAAGGATCCAGTCTTAGGACCCACCTTACCAGCTAAACCTACAATGGTCTTCAGAAAGGCCAGCAATTTGAAGAACATTCTGGCACCCAGCAAACTAAAGACCCCGAGTAGTAACTCCTCCAGAAATACTTTCTTAGGCCTATCCAATCGCTGTATCCCATGCAATAAGTGTATTTGCTGCAAATATATGGAACGAAACTCTTTCAGTTTTAAACTGCCGTCCAATCATACCTACAAACTAGGGTCAAGCTGTACCTGCCTCACTAATTTCGTAGTTTATAGGATCACATGCGGCTGCGGGCTGGCCTATGTAGGCAAAACAAAAAGAGTTTTAAAGATCCGAATACAGGAACACCTACGGAATATTAAAAACAAGTTCCTCTTACATAGCCTGTCCAGACATTTCTCCACCAAACATGACAGCAAAGTGGAAAAGAACAACTTTTCATTCACAGTTTTGGAGCATGTGAAGGCCAACCCCAGAGGAGGTGATAGAGAACTCCAGTTGGCAAAGAGGGAGAGCTACTGGATTTATACCCTGAACACCCTGATCCCTGAAGGGTTAAACGAGAACATCGACATTGTTTCATTCCTGTAGTAAACTTCCTGATTATTCTTTGGAAACTCCATGTTACCGGGTCTCATTCCATACATGCTTTATACGTGTCTATGTGTAAGCCTTGGCCCCCATATATATGGATATGAATGATATGCATATTCCCTCATTATGCCTTAAATGGTCTTTGTCTTGTTTCGCTTTGTCCTATAAATGTAATCTACGATCATGGAACCATCATCTGCGACACTTCACCCTTGATATATTGAACACAAGAAGTTGCTGCTCTATTTATTACCAGATATACATATATTATTGACCCTAAATTATGTCTTGATATACTATAATATTCTCTATCATGTTGCATCGAAATAGGGCTGTAAAAAATGTATATATGTATTCTTGATCACTTATTCTTGGTCCAATACCTGTAAATGTACACTCTAAATGTTCACTATGGAATTATTAGCATTATGGGGTTTTATCCCCCT